>NW_018127991.1:1367150-1369788 GCF_001952655.1 Monopterus albus
ATCAGGAGGCATGTGCACACAAATATATTACTGAGCCCAATCAAACTCTTGCAGAAATGACAACAGAGTCACAGGTGGCCTTGGCAAAGGAGAAAGCAGACTCAAAACCATTCTCCCCAAAACCGACCATCAAAACTAGAAAAATCTAAACTTACAGGCTTGCAGAGGCAGAAACAGCTCAGGTAGCAGACTGGCACCATTAGACTAACAGGTACTGGCTGTGGAAACTGGAGCAGCTTGAGAGCTGTGTGCTTAGCAACAGAGGTGTGGAACAGGACAGGTTAAGTAGGCAGCCAGTAAACAAGATGCGATGGATCCAATCAACCACAGATAAGACTAAGCACAGCTGGAGCAGGTATAATTGGTGAAACAGGAAGTTCCCTACAAAACAAAAGCCTTAGACCGGAAGTTGGAGGTGAACCATGACAAGGTCAGCATATGTAAATCCCACATATTCCAACACAGTCTTCAGTCCATACAGCTGATTTTAACCTTGCCTTAAAAATTACACTTTGGTGCTGTACAGTTTTTATTAAATCATTTTTATGTGCAGATGAGACTAAACACACTTAGGACCTTAATTTCCTGTTTGTTCTGGCCTGAGTAAATCAATTTTAACAGAACTATAAAGGATGTCTGGTAAAACAAGGTTCTATTTCAAGCTGTGTCTGCACTTGCTAGTATATAATACAGGAATGCTTTGGTGAACATAAATAAAGCTGCTACTAAAATTACTACTAGTGCGCTCCAAAAATATATCCCTAAAGGATTTGCGTTCCCGGGAGGGACATGGGACACTTTCCTTCTCCCAGTTTCCTCCCCACATCCTGTGCAGGAATATAAACTGGAACAAACGTGATGCCTGGGGAGTCAACCCACAAATCTCAGAACATCACCTACAGCAGTGACTACATGTGCAAGCACTCACTCACATAGATTATAAAACATAAAAAACATTAAACTATAGTTTTTAGTTTTTAAAATACTTTTACACATCCAGGTGGAAATCAGCTCCTCTTTCATGCTATTTCCCAACAACACTCTGTGTAAATCATACTGTAGTGCTATACAAATGAGTAAAAGGTATTCAGTGGCAAATTTATAAAACATTCCATTATGCAACAAGCTATATTATTTAGAGCTGTCCTGATCTGATAATATCGGTATTGGCACCTATCCAGGCATTTTTCACAGGATCGGTATCAGGTAGAAAAACCCTGATCCAATTTTGATGTAGAACTACATTCCTGTATTTGACAAAATTCAGTCTTGTTTTTAAGACATGTCACACAACCAGTAAGCTGTTACATTAATCAGTCCAGCTGTCTGTACTGCCTGTGTTTGGGCTGGCACGTAGCCACCACCTGAAGCCTGTTTTTTTTTTTTTTTTTTGCCTCAAGTCAGTTTTTTTCAGAGCTCCACAGAATCCACCAAAACAACCAAAACTCCAGCAAAATAAAGAAATACATCAAGCAAAAGCATTTAAAACACATGGTCTGTCACCTGTTATATCAGTTGTACCAAACATAGCAGTTCCTTTTAAAGTGTGGGCTGGATACACTGTACATACTCATACAAGTGTAGCCAGTAATCCCCTCACTGTCTACTATTTGTTAGAGCTTTGGACCATAGTTTTTCCTTCTCCAGAGTGTTTCTGTAGGCTCTATGTTTTTCTATGCGCCTGGTACAGGCACAAGCCTCCCACAATGTGCATGGGAGATGTTCCTTACTGCACACACTGTACTTTCAGTGTAAACATGGTTAGTTATCCTTTTGTCTACTGGTGCTACAACAGCCACCACCTTTTGTTAGTGCAGTGTTATTAAACTGTCGAACGGGGAACTCTAAACTGGACTGGTTAAACAAGATGTGTGTTCACACACAGATACAAAGTAATATTTGCCTTGTGATGACTCTGTAGTTCTGAGATAGTGTTGTCCAGCTCCCACTTATTCTTTTATTCATGTCATTAATTTAAACTAATGAACTTAATATTTCGGAACCAGGACCTGATCCGGTATTTGGATCAAAACGCTCCTGAGGAATGCAGTGTCACATTAATTTCAATATGTCAGATATTTAATGAAAATTCACTGTAGGTAAATGTGCATATCGGATCGGAATCGACAGATACTTAATATTAAAGGAACCAAATCAGTACTGGGACCAACAAATTTGGATTGGGACATCCCTAATATTTTCATATTAGCAATGAATCAAATGGCTTCAGTGTCATTCAAAAAAATGTGTGGCCCATACCAGATCAAATCAGTAATATAGACTAAATAAAAACATCAACTTCAATCATCGATATAAAGGCTTTATTCTATTATAAAGCCTCGTCCGGTTCTTTCAAACCAGGAACTCAGAGGGACGACTCAGACCACTTGAGTATATAAAAAAATATAACCGTGCTGGTTTATTCAAAGGGTCACAGGCAAGAATTAACATTACACGTCCAGGCATCTTCCACCCCCAAAGCTGCTCGCAGGCATACAAAAATAGCTTCCTTAACTTCTCTCTCAAACCAGCGATGTTCTCTGGAGAGGATCTGGACTTCACTGTCCTCAAAAGAATGTCCTTTGTCCTTCAGGTGGAGGTGGACTGCTGACTCTGGTCCACTGGAGTTGGCCCTCCT
>NW_018127991.1:1370538-1384366 GCF_001952655.1 Monopterus albus
GTCATAATAACATTTATCCCTGACTGCAGCCTTTCTCTGCTTTAACTAACCTTGCATTTAACAGCCTGAGGAAGACATCCTGGCTACACTAACATCTTCTAATACAACAGATCTCTAATCAATATCTATCTAACTAAGAAAGTACCTAACAGATATAACCAAAGAAATGTCAACAATAAAACAACCTGCACTAATCAATATTTAAAATTATCAGTCAATCAGATTACTTAATATGAAAAGTCCTGCTGATAGGGATGATCTGTGCAGTTCCTTTCAGTCCTACAGGGCCTTCCAGCCTCTTTCAGCTCATTGTTTTGCCCTGTAACTTCACTGTTTGTTTCGTTCTCACCACTCTCATTCTTTGTTTCCGGCAGCAGCAGGCACAAGTTTACATTAAAATGCTTAGATAAACTCACTGTACACTAAAAAGCCAACAAAGTCCACATATAGCTGGTGGACACAGTGGAGTAGTTAGGAGATAAGGACTCAGATCCTTTCTCAGGAGTTAGTAGAGAACAAAAGCAGTGCCAATAATTCTGTTTCCATGTGGGAGATTGGCTGCTCTGATCATGCAGTGTGTTATTATTGCCTAGAAAAAAGACTCTAGAATTTGTGTTTTCCAATGTGTCATCTCCACCCTGTTTCTTTCTTTTGAGAACAAAACTGATGACTCCAGGATTTTGAATGTACACAGTGTGACCAGGCGAGCAGCAGCAAAGCCATAATGTTTGTCAGCTCTTTTTCTGGCTCAGACCATCATGTTTCATCAGGGGGATTTGTTTTTCAGTGGGTTTGTGAAACCTGAATTCTAACGTTTCACTGGAATTCCATGAGGCAATTGCCTGTTTATGCTTCTGCCAAGCAATGTCATACCATTGTGTGTATGTGTGTGTCTGCTGTGGAGCAACAATCCAAAACCCACACAGGCACACATTTACTCACACACACACACACACACACACACACATGCTGACAGGACACAGGACGTAAATGAAGATGAATGGGCTGTGTTTGGGAGTTCACAGTATCAGGCTGTTTAGAGAAGAACAGAGAGAAGCAACAGCCATCTTAAAGGCATCCACTTCAACAAAGTCCCCCATCTCACCCTCTGCACAGACATGCTGCTCACTCACTTATGCACGAGAGTTTCAAAAGTAAGTGCATGCATGTAAAGTAAATGTCATAGACTGCACAGATATTCATGGTCCACAGAGGATGATCCTCTGACTTCTCCTATTTCACCATCATGAAGGCAAACTTTAAGTTTGTAGCCTACAACACTTTGGTCTATGGCTGAATACCTGCAGCACTAATGACATTCTTGTCACCCTCAATGTTCCATTTTTCAGTCCATGTTTTGTTTTTGATACCAAAATTAAAGGTCACCATCTTGGTACCGTACTTGAGAGCCCTGTGAAGCAAAATAATGTTTTTGCTATTTGTATGCCACTCCCAACCCTTACCTGTGCCCTGTGTGCTATTATCACCTAGAAGTTCCTATTAAATAGCAGCTCCATTATTTTTCCATTATCTTGATGACTGCAGGGCCTTTTCCTATCGTGCCTCCCTGCTAACATCAGACAGTCTGATACTGTAGAGTCCAAACTTAACACCGTCCATGGGTGAGTCGGTCTCACTCTCAGTATACTGTTAAACCTAAACCCTTTTCAGCAACATGCACTGCAGCTCTGATATTATCTAGATATTATCCGGAAGAGCTGCATGTGAGAACGTCACCATCTGAGTCAGTTGGCCTGGACTTAAGCAGACTTTACCATGCCATGAAATCAGAAGAATACAAACATCTCATAGTAAAAAAGAAAGAGTTACTTAGAATGAAGACAAAAATGAAAATGTCAAACTGGAGATACGACGACAGTCGACGAGTCAGCGCTGAAAATCATTTGACAAAGGAACGGCAAGATAGTTGGTTGTTTATGACCAAATTACTGATGATAAATTACAAACTGGCTACATGACCATGTCATGTACTGCCTCTTGCACTCTCTACCCAGGCACCCCCTCACCCAGTAGGTGAGAATGCCTCCTGTTCTGTACTACATAAAAATGAAGGGGCAACACTAGATGTTGTCCGGACTTGCTTCTGCAGACATTTCATTTGTGGCAGCAGCTCCAGTCATGTACAGTAGGTTGTAGTCCATGCCACTACTGTAAACCGCCCTAAAACCACTACGTTTCTCTAACTCTCTGTGTGTTTTCTCCCCTGGAATACATGAGCATGCCTCTCTTTCTTCTCTTCTCCTCCCTGTCCCCAGGCTTTCTGTGCTCAACCATCAGCCATCCTGGAGCCTCTCTCTTTTCTGGTGCCTGTTCAGATGTCTGGACCTGAATCCTCATCCTTCAGGAGCCCCACCCTTTTCTTTGTCGTTCTCCCTCCCTGTGTTCACAATGTCATTTTCTTTCTGTCTTCAGTGTTTGTTCCACTCTCATATGAGTGAATGATGTGTTGGGTTTTTCTATTGTGTATTTGTGTAATCTGTCCTTCCAGGTTTTTGTCTGGAGGGGAGGTGGTGTGGTTTCTTTCAGGCATCTGGAAGTTGTTCATCCTCCTGGTTCTTCATATATTTTTATAATCTATGATTTTGTCATTCTGATTGCCCACGCTGGATATCTACTGGGTTCTGTACACATGACATCTATTGCATGTCTTTCTGTCCTGGAAGAGACACAAATTCACTGTGCATGGTCCAAGGTTGAATAATAATAATGCAGGACCTACATTAGTGGTTATTGTAGTTACATGGTGCAGGATTTTCCCTAAAAACACAATAAATTGATTATCAAAACCTAGTCTCAGGCAGTCATCATAGGACTTTTGGGGCCCCTAAAGGTTTGGGGCTGTGTGGCAGTCTTTGCTTTGAGTATCTATTCGGTGTGTACTTAAATCAGAGCATCACAGGGAATAGGAGTGTTTTATACTACTGTGGGGGAATGGAGCAACATTGCACACTGGTAGGTCATTTTTCAAAGCCTAAAATCTCAGCAGCTGCCCAAGTAATTGTCAAGTCTCTGGCATTCATCAAGAACCAAATCAACCCCCTGCAGAAGTATTGAGTTTAGAGATTACCAATTTCCTTTTTAAAAACCATATTTTCCCCTAAGCCCCTGACAGTAAGGGATCAGCAGGAGTAAGATGAGCTGTCTTAAGGGATCCACAGTCAACACATGCAGGATTTTCTTTCCGTTTGCTCTCCATATTGACAAGTGCCAGTGGGAGACAGTGCCATGTTTCTGTGTCTGAATATGCATTGCCAGTGTGAGTTGCAAACTCGGTCTCCAGGGCTGAGTGATGGCTGTTGCTCTCCATAATGGCATGTTACTCATCATTCAAAACCAATATTTGACTAGCTGCAGTCCCCAAACTCTGTGGCGCTTCAGTGGTTTTTTGAAAACAGAGAGAGGCTGCAATTTGAGAGCGTCAGAGGAGCCAGAGCTGTTCCCAGAGCAGTCTTCCTCCCTCCTTCCTCCTCCACTTTTTCTCTTTTCTCCCTCCACACTGCCACACTGCTTTTGCTTCTTTTATTTTTGTGCAAGTTTTCATGCCTGCTGCATGGAGATCTCTTGGGCCTAAGAGTGGTTTTCTGCTGAATGTGGCATAAAAAGCATGAACTTTATATACCTCTCTCATTCTCTCCCTCCCTCTCTCTCTCTTTGTGTGTGCCTTTGTATTACTTACATTATGAGGACCGACACCTGTTAACACATTCACATTGTGGGGACTCGCCCATCCTTGTGGGGACCACAGGCTGTCCCCACCATGTAAATGACTGAATTTTAGGGTGACAACTTGGTTTAAGGTTAGATTAAGGTTAGGTATTAGGGTTAGGGTTAGGCAAGTAGTGGTCATGGTTAAGGTTAGGATTAACCTTAACACACACACACACACACTCATAGTTTGGGTGTGTGTGTGTGTGTGTTTAATGTGGGGTCTGGATCCAAGTCTGTGGCTGGAAATGCTCTCTCTACAATGAAAAAAGCGAACATGGATGGGAGAGGTAGAGAGAAAGACGGAAAGATCAGAGAAGGAGACAGAAAGAAAATGAGAGAGAAATCTGAGCCTAATTAAACCATGGCCGCTCTCCCAGAATGATTTCAAACACATGCCCAGTGCCGGTCAACTCGTTTCTCTGTGTATCCTGTCTGAATTCAATTCTGAGCATAGTTTGAATGTATGTGTAAAGACTTCCTCACATATACATTTTTCATATTTCCCTTTACATATTTCCATGCACATTTAAGATTTTAATAAATGCAACTGTGTCTTTGCCACCATTTAACTTTTGCTGAACAGCAGCCATTGAAAATTACAGGATCGGATCATGGTTGCAAACCAATGATGGTAAGATGATGTCATGCGGTAGGACTGGATAAGTCTGACTTCTTCCTACTCCATTCAAGCATGTACTAGGTACTGTATATTATGTGTGTTGTCATATCAACTGTTTTACATGCTTGAAAGAATAAATCAAATCAAATCAAATCAAATCAAATCAAATGGTTAATGCTACAACATACATTAGAGAACCAGTTAGAGAGAACAATTAGCCACCATAAGTTAACAGGGGTGTACTGAAGTACTGTGCTTGGGTAAAATTTTGAGGTACTTCTTTTTGATGCTACTTTATATACATACACATATATATATATAGGCTAAGGATAAAGAAAAGGAGGTTTTGATTGGAAATATTTATTTTGGAAACTAAAGGTTAGAAATCAGTATCTTTCTCTCTCCCTCTCAGATTCTGTCCTTCAGCCCCCACCCCCACATTCAAATGTGCCACAACCAAAATGGACCACTCTACATCACCTGAAACATAAAACCTACTCTGTCCCACCCCCACTACTCTGTCTTCTCCCTTTGAGGGAATCCAAAACAATGAGATCCTTTATTCTCTCTCTCCCTCTCTGTCTGTCTCTCCAGACACCAGGTGACCCCCAGTTCTCCCTCCAGTCCATACCTCCACCCCTCCCTCATCCTGCTGCCTAAACTATGAGAAAGCCCCCCCTTGCCTCCTTTGGGAGCATTTTATAAACATATGTGCACATGTACTGTATCTTTAATGGTATGACTGCTTATTGAGAAAAATCACTCTTCCCCCCCAAACACACACGCACACCACAATGTGAGTACCACCATACACACACAGCCCAGGAGACTATACACAGGAATTCTGCAGCTTCATCATGCTTAAATCATCATCTGTTTTCCTTTGTTTCTCTGTGTTCATCTCTGTGGTCCTATGAGAAAAGGTTTGCTGGCAGATATAAAGGCACCGCATCAGCATATAATGATAGATACAGCAAAATAATGATGCCAAAGCAGTAAAATAAAATCAAATGTCCTAAAGACACTTCTGTTTTACTTCTTTTCACTTATGTCAAAGCCTAAAAACTTGTTTGTTTCTGAAGCCACATTTTATATGGAATGACCAGTAGTGTGAAATGTTGACTTGTTCTTGTGGCCTCTTCACCTTTTTTCAACAGCAGCATCATAAACCGCCTTCAGAACTCTGAGAATTTACTGGCTTAGTGTTACTTTCTGGTGAAACACTAACCATAAAATCTATATCATGTATTATGTGACAACTGTAAACAATGGTTGCCAAATTACTAATCCTATAAACAGCACCTATACTGGCAATTTTGTACTGAACCAAACAATAAACACTGAACCAGCCACAGACTGAACAGTGATCTGTAATACAAGTAATACAACTGATCAGGTTAAGATAAAAACTAGTGCACAACTATATAACAAATATATATCATAGGGGGGCAACAGTACACAAAAATCACAGTTCAGTATGTACCTTGGTTTTGAAGTTACGGTTTGGTTTATTTTCTGTACAGTAAGGGAAAATAATACAAGTCATAAAACCAGTTGTCATTTATTATGAACTTTTGTGAAGATCAACAATTTTTTTTAAATTTATATTTTAAATGAACTGCTGCAAACACCTCTAAGTGCTCCAAAAACCATGGAAAGGCTTTATAAATGATAAAGGAGGTGATGTTTGTTGGAGCAGCAATATTCACATTTGCTTGTGTTGTTTCAAATGAGTTAGCAAGTTTGACATGCTGCCAAAAAATATACCTCTTCACCACTGAATGAACAGAATAAATAGTAGATTGGAGTGCAGTAAACAATAAACCACCTCTTATCCCAGCCCGTCCTCATTCCACTTGTTTGTGTCTGTTGTTTTATTTAACTAGGTCACCAAAGTGTTTCCTAATAAGAGACCTTAATGATAAGGGAGGGTTCCTCCAGTTCTGGCTTTTCATTTGCATTGGCCATTGCACTCCGGTCCACCAGTTAGTATGTATGTGTGGGAACTCAGATTTGAAAAAAAATGTCCTGCATGCAAAACAAGCCTATTATTACTACTATTAAAGATTGCATTCAGTACACACCTCATCTCTTACATCTGCACCAAACCTGAAGGCCCGTACCAAAACAGTTGTGTACCTTTACATCAGTGAGTATAAAGGTGGCGTTCAGTCCATTTTTGGAGTTCTGTGTTCAATGTATCAGATTTGGCTTTTTTCCCTCAGTTTTTTGTGTTGTTCCAAAGCAAACTAAAGAAATCAACATGAAAATACCAAAGAATTTGTGATTGCAACTATTTTCTGGGAGAAGTGGTGCGTTATCTAGCAGAACTGCAAGGGTGGTAACATTTTTGACCATGGCTGTATATATAATTTAGATCCTTGTGTTCACATTTCTATGTGTTTTATAATTTTCACTTTTAATGTGAAAACATGTCTTATGCTGTAGAGTGAACTAAGAGAACTGTGCTTTTGGCTGCAATAGCTGTTACGTTTAGCTGTGTGTGAATTGTTTAGGACCCCGTAATTGTGCAGAGTCGAACCCAGGCTAGACAAGAAAAACATGTTTAATGCTCCACGAAAACAAACAAAACAGAGCCGGTCCCGTCCGCTGATCTTGGGGCAGATGGGCACACTGAGTTGACTGGACTACTGTCTCCCGGGGTGAATGAGAGGCGTTGCTCGCTAAATAAGAACAGAAAGAGAGTTTAAGAACAAGCAGCAGGTATGGTATAGATAGTTTTTGGTATTCACTCTGGGGACCTGAACAGCTGCGTGCGCCGCAGGCCCAGGGAGTAATCCAGGGAGGAGGAGACTGGTGCCAGAGATTCAGTGCCAGGGTTCGGAGTGTGGGTCCCCTGATGAGGCAGCGCTGGTAGCTGAGCGGTGCGACGTAGGATGGTGGCGCTGTTCCAGGATAGCCTTGGAGCTCTGAGAGGTAGAGCAATTCACAAAAAGCAGTCCAAAAACCAAAAACCCCTTTAAACGTGAGAAGGGCAAGAAAACCGATACCACAGAACAATGCGCAATAACAGTTCACAATGTTGTGAAAGGAGCGTAGATCAAACAATGGTCCATAAACTTTGACATGAACATGAAACGTAGTTACCCACAGGATAATACATAATAATCTGGCAACAAGGATGCACCGACCCTGATCTTATATACTGCTCTGATAATGGAGAGCAGGTGTGCCTCGTCGCCTGGGATGCACCCTCACCTGTGCGGGGGCGGAGCTGCTACCTGTGCCTGCTACCAAGGTACATGGGGCGGCCCGAGTCACAGACGTAACAACAGCTGCATGGCTTCATGGATTTGTGTTCAGCATAAAGGGTTAACAGAAGTCTCACTTACAGGGACCTACCGAGCAGTGTTTTATAGTTGAGTCAGATTTCACCAATTGATATTATCTACATAAAAGCTAGTCACATGTCTTATAATTTCTGACTATATTGTGCTTTATACTCTCCACAGTAACTGTGCTACACACTTTCATGTGGCACAGAGCAATGGAGAGGTACAGTGACTTGTAGAACTGCTGTTACATTCTGGTAACTTATTTTGCTGTTTTGTTACTGAATAGGAGACTAAATCTGTGCAGTGGCTGTTTTTGCTCTTATCCATTCACATAGTCACAGTAGTGACTGAAGTGTGCAGAGTTTCTCTTTAACTTCCTAAATGTTGTCTTCACTTTCACCAAACTGGAATGAGAAACTTGCAGCCAATCACAGAGCAATCACAGTTGTTGCTGTCCTTGTGTGATATGTCCGTCAGCAAAATTGCCCTGATGTGTAATTATAGATCTGAGGAAGTGCACGTAAGCAACAGCATGGCCTATGGTGTGACCTTGGAACCTATGCACATATCTGCTATAGGTCCAGTGTAGCCCCTTATTGCCAAAGTAGAAATCCAGCTAAAGTCTGGCAAGATTAGTTGCCATATCTTAACAAGTATTAGATGGATTGCAATGAAATTTTGTACAGACATTCCTACTCCCATAACGATGAATCCCTGAATTTTCCTCTGAGCACGAGGTCCGATATAATCACATTCCCACCAGTCTCACCTCTACTTTGTGTTTAATGATGATTTGTAAAAATGCTAACACGCCAAGGTAAATATTAGCTGCTGAGCATGCGGACACTGTCTTTGTGAACACATTTCCTTGCTAATGACACCAGTTTAAGTCAAAGCACTGCTGTGCTTTAAACTACACTATGTAACTTTTTTTTTGGAGAAATATGCTTTAACACATAACTCTGTTTGGACAGGTGCTGTCACTCTGATAAGGCCAAAGTCAGGGGTGGCAGCTCATGGCTGTCAATCAGTATGTGCTTCAGTCTACTGCTCCTCTCACACTGAGGCTTCAGTGACTGATTCGCAGGCTAGCAAACTCCCACCATTATCTGAGCTGAGCAGTTTATGACAAAGTAATCTACATGGAATGTTTGTTTGCATGTACAGCATGTGATTGCCAAAGTAGTGCCTTGCCATTTGAAGTTGCACTGGTTAAGGCAGGATCAACTTTTTGCCAGACAGCCCCATGTTGGCACCCCTGCTGCACTGATGGACTGGCTGCATTTTTTCATGCAGGGTTGCAGTTGACCAGAACATGGTCTTATGGTGTTTTTACATTAGCACAAGTCAGCCCTGCTGAGCAGAGGTGTGTACAGTGAAGCTGTGCTGAACCACCCCGACACAGCGTGGTTATGTTTCCACTGCACTGTAAAATGCACTATTTATCTTATGTGTTTTTGCTGCTGAGAAGCAACACATAACTCATGATGTTGGTATCTCTTGGTAGATCCGTTAGTGCTAGGCATGATTTTAACCCCTCATCAGAAGACCAAGTGAGAGACTCCGTTTTCAAATCTTGCTGCATTGAAATAATGGATTAAAGGTGACTGCTGAATGTAAGAACTTTCCCTGGGTACAACATTTTAGCCAATCACATGTCTCGATGTTCTGGCTCTGTTCAAGGCCAAGCTCTGCCTCACTCAGCCCTGGGTAGAAACAGGGTCGACTGAAGCGGAGTCAACAAAATTAAAACAGGCTAACCCATGCTGATGGAAAAACACCAATAGTTTTGTATCTCATAATGGGTAAGTAATGTGAATGAGGCATGCAAGCTTATGAGTTGGTGTTCAGAGAATAGCCTGACATTTTGGATAATAGGTTTGTTTAGCCTAGCTTTACACAAAGATTCAATTTTGATGGGAGCTCCATTAAATACACCTTCAAACAACTCCATTGTTGTACCTTAGCTATGATCCGCAGTATATATATTAAAATCATCTGAATTCACTACATCATAATGATAATCCCTTTCAACCTTGCTACAGCATTAGGACACAATGGGCCTCATTCACCAACATCTTCCTGTGTTGTGTTTTCTTAAATTTGTTATTAGTTTGTTCTTAAGAAAGGTCCTAAGAAAAGTTTGTCTGATTCATGAATGTGTTTTTAAACCAAAGAATTGTTTGCACCATGTTCTTATATTGATGAATCTCATGTGTGTTGTTGTAAGTGCAAAGCATGTGCCGCTCATTCCTAATTAGCACAGGTTAATGCCCTGCCAATGCCCATAAAAGGGTATGAGACTGCAGGGCCATGTGCACAGAACTCACATACAGAAATGGAAAAGAGAACTTGACAAAGCAAGGAATGCTACAACGAAAATCTAAGGACATTGTAGCAACAAACTCCAAACTGAGAAAAAACTTTAGTAGTTATGAAGTGGAGCTGTCATATTTAGAAGCATTAGTAGTGAATATAAAATAAAATTAAAGGCACAGTGTTCAGTGAACACTAGTTTAGAAGGGCCCACAACTGATGAAGTAAAAAAGATGGTCTGATCTCAAATCTGTAGGCAAAGCACAGGCACAAACAACAGTCAGGGTTTCCCTCTCAGCAACTTTAAGTTGCATAGAGGAAACCTTCTCATTCCATGGGGAGAACTCCAGCACAACAGTGCTCAGCCAGCGATTTGTGAGTATCCCCGTGCCTGCCCGGTGCCTCTCAGAACTCCGGAAAAGGATAGAGTCCAACCCCTCTCCAGACGTTTGGTTCCAGAGCCACAACTGTACTGACTTGGTATTGCTGCACTTTCTGCACAAACCCCAACCCCCTCCCGACCAGAGAGGTGACATTCCATGTTCCTAAAGCTAGCCTATGCAGCCAGGGATCAGCACGCCCAGATGTCCGAACTAGCCTGCCTCCCGACTTGCACTGCACCCACAGGGTGCCCTGGGTCCATAGGTTGGTGGCACCATGT
The DNA here is from genome assembly GCF_001952655.1 of Monopterus albus. Taxonomy (NCBI): domain Eukaryota; kingdom Metazoa; phylum Chordata; class Actinopteri; order Synbranchiformes; family Synbranchidae; genus Monopterus; species Monopterus albus. The sequence goes on from NW_018127991.1 coordinate 1,381,160, forward strand.
CATTCTTTTGGGTTGTGCCTGACCGGGTCCCATGGGCAAAGGCCTGGCCTCCAGATGCTCGCTGGCGCGCTCCTCTCCCAGGTCTGGCACCAGCAGGGTGCCCTGGTTTTCCTAATTTGGGTGAGGTAGTGCAACTTGAAGTTGCCATTTTCATCAAGGTTTTTTGAATCGCTCTTAGTCTGGCCCCTCTCCTGGAACCAATTTGCCTTGGGACTAATGCCCCAAACAACATTGCTCCCAGGATTATTGGGACACACAAACCTGTCCACCACGTTAAGGTGCCAATTCGATGATAGGATGTTCAGAACCTTTATGTATACAATGGTATATGCTACAAATACACCTTTACTTTTACTTAAAAGTTTAATTTTCAAAGTAGGACAACTTGTCAATGCCCCATATTTTACGGTGTGGTATTCCTCATACTTTTTCCATGTTGTAGGCGTGTACAATATGGCCAAAGTGAGACAAGTTAACGTGGGTGGCTTCATTCACGTTTCCAGCCTTGGAGTGTACTTTGTGTTTTGGTTAGCTGTACTGCTAACGTAGCCTACTCTACCTTAACACCAATTTTCCCACCAGTTTGTCAGCACTGATAAATAAAAAATACAGTTTAACATCCAGTACTAATGAAAACACATGGCGTGTCATTATGGTGTGTTAATTGTGGCCTAAATTTGACAGCAGTGAATGCTCATGCTAACAACATAAACAAAAGAGTCTTCTTCCTGAGAGCGTCCAATTGAACCAGTTCTAACTTTTTTGCCACATGTGGTTGCATCGTTTTGCTGGAGCCCCCTGCAGTCCTGGTGCCAGCTGTGATGAATGCAATCCTCCATAAAAATGGATAGAGAGGGCTGTCTTTTTTCACATCTTTGAAACTCAGTCTGAACATGGCCTAACCTGCATTAGCTTTTGTGCTGTGAGGCAACAGTGCTAACCACTGTGCCACACTCTTTTTGCTTTTCATATTTGTTGCTGGTTCAGTGTTGGCACTAAACATTAGTGTTTTCTCTAAACCGCCATCACATTATGTGTAACATTATTGATGGGGTTAACTGGAATTCATATGACGATTTTCTGTTTCTAAAATATAAACAGTTTTACTGATATGATATTATAAAGTATAATGTATTACCAAGTGATAAACCAAGCAAAGCTCTGGTACATTTTTCCTATCAGGTTATGGCCAAATTGATAAATTTGTGAGAGGAGTTTGGTGCCATAGTTTTGGGAATTTGAGAGGCTGGGTATGCAGTGATTTACATGGCTAAAAGCATAACATTACTGAATGATTTTGGTGTGTTTACTCATTAACGGCTGTTATGTGTAATGGTGGTGAGTAAACATGTGTATATCTATCAAAATGTATTAATCATAATCAATGCAGATTTCCAGTCTTGCACTGAGTATTTTTGGTTTGAGACCCCATGTGGGTTGAGATGCAGTTGGAGCTGATTTTCTCTGAGGGAAGATTTAGAAGCAGGAAACAAAGGAAGAGGAGGAGAAGAAAGCGGGAGAAAGAGACTGAGAAAGACAGAGCTACAAGGCTCCAGATGAGACTGATTTCCTCAAGAGGAAGAGTGAGGGAGGTGCTGTGTGTGTGTGTGTGTGTGTGTGTGGTGGTGGTGGTGGTGGAGTGTTGTGATGTGGTATATTTTCATCTGCATATTTTGGTGTGTGTGTGTGGCTAAGATTGGTCTCCTTATGATGGCACTGAGCATGTAGCTCCAGCTTGGATGCCTTGAGACAGTGTGTGTGGTTGGTGGCCTGTGTGTGCATACATATGGGCATTTAGTTAACACACACACAATGACCACGCCAAGGTTCCTGCCAAGCTAACAGCCCGCTGGCAGGAGGTGTGGGGTCTGCTGCTGAAAGAGAGAAATTAAGGAAGTGGGAAAGGGGAGAAAATAAGTGACAGAATGTGAAAAGACAGTTGGGGGGAGGTGGCTGATGAGAGAGGCCAAATGGAGTGGAATGAATGCTGCAATGAACACACACACACACTGAGCATGCTGATTGCTTGTGTGATTAGCTGAGGTGGGGTTCAGACTGAAAAAAGAACAAAGAGTGCACCCTCCAGTTAGCAGAATGAGATAGATACATGGGGTTCATACTGACCTTTTATTAAAATGATATCTGCTTATTTATAGAAAGCACTTAATCGGGATTGTCATATTTTATTTTAGATTTTTGCCTGAAAACTCCAGTTCCAGTTGGAAAATTTAAGTTGTCATTTCAATTTGACTTTTGCATTCAAGAGTCTGGTAGGTGCTACAAATGGATTTATTTTATTTTATTCTTTTCATATTTATCCAGTTTTACACATTTGTAGTATAGAATTGTATTTCTGAGGTTCAGTGGAAAGAAGTAGCAAGTTAAATTAATATCATGGTCAGAATGGTACTATCTTTGTGAAATGACCCTAAAATAAACAAATACGGTTATAAGTATCCAGTTTTTAACCTTTCAAAGGTAGAGTTTTGTCTCCTGAGAGCTTCTAGGGAGAAATGACATCTTAATTTAATACTGCAGTATTAAGTGTTTAGTTAAAGGATGACTTTGTTTTTTTTTCAATCTGCTTTATTTCCCCTAGAAAGTGGGTATGGGGTCTCTATAGCTATTGCTAATTTCACTATCACTGCCTCCGTTGCAGAGATTTGGGGAAACAAAAAGTTGCACAGTATCACCAGGGCAACTGCTTAGCCTCCGAGAGAGCTCAGAATAACCATGATGTCAGTCAAATCATTTTTCACACTTATCTCTGAGTCAGCATGAAAGCAAATACAAAATATACTGTAGTCATCCAGCGGTAGCCATTATAGCTAACTACATAGGAATATACATCCAGGTCAACTTGCCAGCTGACCTGATGATCATCCTATACAGCCCAATTCTCAAATTACACCTTGTTCTTTGAGAACCCACGTAGGCACAGGAAGAACATACAAACTCCACACAGAAAGGCCCCGGGTCGGTCAGGGCTCAAACATGGAACATTCTTGCTATGAGGCGACAGTGCTAATCACTGCCCTACCATGCCGCCCTATATAATGCATATATTTATTAAGATGACTGAACATGAACTTTTAATAGCACAGAAACCCTGGCATTACCTTAAACAAGTTTGATTTTACTATTTAATTTCTCTGATACTTCTTCTTCTTACATTGGAAGAAGAGGAAAAGGTAAAAAGGAGGTCGG
>NW_018127991.1:1384434-1400306 GCF_001952655.1 Monopterus albus
CAACAAGCTACCCACTTTTATCTTTTCACAGTTCCGATTCTTGCTCGCTTTCCACCACTGCCAACCCCTCCGATACTTTGTGAGGTGTTCTGTATAATACTTTAAATCCAGGTGATGAGGGGGGCCACAGTGGAATACAAACTACTTGAGCTCCCTGTGTATTATCAAAATGTATGGCAAAGTTACTTAGCTTCTGAAAGCCTATGAAAAAAGCCAACTTATTGCCTGGTTTAGAAACTTTAAAGTACCCTCCCTTATCGATGATGGCAACAAGCTCCTTGAGGTAAGTTGAGGTGTGTGGTCTCCCTCAGGAAGTTGTTAAACTGTTAACACAAATGGGGAAACACACTAATACTGAATTGTGTGTCTTGAAGGCATACTCAGTTAGACAATAATGAATATGGGAAAAGATTTGTGAGAGGTATTCTGCTCTTTCAGCTCTAATACTTGGAGTTCTAGCAATGGATTTCTCTTTTCTTTCTCTGTCTGATGTCTATCTATTCTGTGTTGCTCCTCTTTCTTTACCCCTAATTAAGGGGGGGAGATTTTCTTAATCTCGGTGCATTGTGTAAATGACCTGCAGGAGGCTTCACCTCCACAAAGAACTCAGCGAAAGAAAGACAGAGAAAGAGGGAAACAGTTGGATCAGTGTCAGCATACAAGTGTCTTTGTCTGAAAGTGTGTCCATGGGTGGGTGGTGCCACACACAACTTATGAGAAAGTGTGCGTTAGGGTGTGTGTGTCCCAGGTGGAGGAAGGGCTAACAGGTCAGGGGTCACCCGTGGCTTGTGAAAAGGGACCTGAGCCCCCCACAAAAAGTCATGAGCTTGGGTGTGGGGCTGGAAGGAAAAGACGTATTACCATTGGCTCTCGCCTGCTGTCTAACAAAGGCAAATCAGCATCTGTACGTCCCAGCACAGTGACACTTATCCCCCAGTAGAAGAGAGATCATGACGGCCAGCGCTAGGGAGGGGGATCTGGACATCTGTAGATATGTAGCATGCTGTGGCACTGAACACAGCCTGATGTCAAGCATCAGCCGATTGGCTGAATTGGGCTGCCATCCATCTGCATCTCATTGCTTCTCTACTACTGAAAGAAAATCACTCATATGTGAAGGACAAGTGCTACATTAATTACATAAAGTATTTAGTTGTGTGGTTTAATGAATAATACCAGGGCTTGTTACTAGTTTTTCCTGTTTCTCAGTCTATCTGCTGTCTATCAGCTGTGATCAAAAGCCTTGTGATGCAGTTGAAAGCACTTGAAAATGTAATAGGTAGACATTTGAGGCGAGGTAATTTTGATTAAATGACCTATTTTTTTAAAGTTTTGACCTTCATTTCTTCCATTGTACTTGACTGACTGCAGTCTGGGAACACCAGAAAATTCAATAGCCTGTTTCTTACCTGTTAACCTGACTACAGAGTACATTGTTATGAGTGACTACAGCAATATTATTCAAATTTTTTTAAAAAATTATGAAAATAACATTCAGTTTAGTAAACTGGGGTTGTACTTCAACTGCACATGCTACAATGCTGTCAAATTTATAATAGTGTCAAATTTATCCAAAAAATTCAACAAATAGGTAATTCTTTTGCAGAATATGTTATTTTATAGCCATTAAGCCAAGTTTTAATAGTTGACAAATCATATACAAAACACAGCACTTTCCCTCAGGAGAGCTGAGTCCAATACCAGTGTTTTGTTCTTAAACGTGACCATTGTGTGACATTAGTTTTTGTGCCTAAACATAACAAAGTGTGGCAAAACGTAATGAAACATGCCGGTTTCATAATCGTAATGGCATATTTATGACAGTTTACAAGACGACGGGCTTCCAGTAGCTTGCTGCTAACTAGCCTGTCCATCGTGTTTATGACTGTATCCATGACAACACCGGTGCGTAAAACTTGGTAGCGCAACATACGCTGTCGTTAATGTTGGCAGAATTGTTGAAATGCCTCCCGTGACCATAGAAGTGCTATTTAATGAGGCACCCCTACTGGTCTTGTTTTTTTAGACAACATGAGATGTGGTCAGCAATATGGCAAACATCAAATTCTTGGTGGCTTTTGTCCTTTCTCTTTTTTAAATCACTTTTAATTCTCTAAAAGAAAAAAGAGTAAAGGTGCAGCAAAATTTAAACATAAAAATCAAATTCTCATATTTGTGCCTTATTCAGTTTGTGAGTAAATTCTGATGTATCTGACCAAATGTGACACACCCTTGTAGAGGCAGGCTACATGAATATTTTATATATTATAATTGTTATAGCTTGGAATTTTCATTCATTCATTTCTACCGCTTAGTCCCTGAACGGGGTCACGGGGGGGGGGCTGGAGGCACACCCATGCGCCGAAGCGAAGGCGGGGTACACCCTGGACAGGTCACCAATCCATCGCAGGGCTAACACATAGACGAACAACCGCACACACACACACACACACACACACACACACACACTCCTATGGGCAATCTAGAGACACTAATCAACCTAAGCTGCATGTCTTTGGACTGTGGGAGGAAGTCGGAGTACCCGGAGAGAACCCACGCAAGCACGGGGAGAACATGCAAACTCCACCGCCCGAACCCAGAACCTTCTCGCTGTGAGGCAACGGTGCTAACCACTGTGCCACCGTGCTGCCCTACATTAAGTTCTTCATTTAACCGGAGAGTTACCAAGAATATTTTTATTTTGGCGCCAAAGACCTGAAGCAGCATCCCACTGCACACTATATGTTTGACATCAAATTATTGCTTGTGCTTTATAGCCTCCATAAAGCTGTGCATAATGCATTGGTGGTCCAAGAAAATTGTGGTCCCTTTATTGCATCGCTCCCCTTTTTTCACTCTGAAAACACTATAGTTTATCTTAATAGGACAAAAAAGCAAAAGAGTGAGGATGGGTTGATTGGAAATGAAAGCAGAAGACATGGGGTGGGGGTGGGCAGAAATGGAGGGGCTGTCCTTTAGGCAAGACTAATGAATAAGGTGACGTGACTGATGACTGGGCTTTCTCATGGAAATCAACACTGGCAAAGTAATTAGGAAGCTCTTTCATTAGCTTAAACACGGCCAGGCAAAGAAATGCTTCTGGTGCATCTCTCTCTTTCTTTCTCAGCCTAGCCAGCAGAGAATCCCTCTGGAGAGTATTGGATTTGTTTGAGCCTTAAGTTTTCATTAGCAAACCCACTGGGATGGGGTGTAGAAGAAGAGCAGTGGGGAGAAATGAGGAGAAAGAGAATGCACAACGCACCAAATTAGATCATTAGGGTTTTTTTCCAAGTTATTTTTACCCCATATAAGGATCTGATTCAATGGTCAATTAGCCTGACTATTAACACACATGCCCAAACTGAGTACTGTATGTAAAAGAGGAAAAATGCTGCTCACTTGTTTGACATTTCAGCTTCTCCTAATGCAAATCATTTTCCCTCCCCAACCCCACTTTTCAGTTTTGTTTTTTTTTTTAATGTATGTGTTGAGCTGCCTATGAATGTTTCAGGAAGGAGCATGCAACCAAGCGTTTGTGGCTCTTTATGTGAATGGGTGGCTGCTTTTAATGTGTCCCTACTCATCAACATACAGGTACTGGCCCTCGGTGTAGTATTGGCTCTGGCCCACATTTCATCCATGTGATTTCACACTAAATCTGCACACACACACTCACACACTGCAGACCCCTGCTGCTGTGCCCTGCAGCTGCCTGTGCACTTCCCTCGGTAACTGGGAGTGGGTCTGTCTGGAGAACATGAGCTCAGTAGATGCCAGAAGAGTCTTTAGCTGTCAGAAAATCTTGTTTACTTTTCATTTTTACACTGTTCCACAGAGCCATTCTGGGGCTTTCTCGTCCCTGATACAGTTCCAAAAACTTGTACCGCCTGTTCTTGTACTTTTCCCCTGTCTATTTCTTTTAGAGACTCCAACCAACTGGCGCATTTTAGAGCTGACTCAAACAAACATACACTTACAGTTTTTTAACAAGTCCATCTCTGTTGTTTTAGGGAAGAAATGGCTTTTGCTGGTGTTGGCTGAGCATGTATCACAGGAGATTCACTGATGATGTTTGATTGTGTTAGGTATTTTTAGTTAGATAGAAATTGGATAGATACTTTATGTATTAGGAATGTTTAGTGGAGATAGGATGTCTAGTTAGACTGTTAAATGCTTAGGCATGCTCATCAGTTTCTACAGGGTACATCTGGTCAAGGATAACTAGAGAGAAGAGTTGATGACTGTCAGCAGACAGGGTGTTTAATATTATTATTATGACGTGTATAACTGTAGCCTTAGCCATAATATGTTCTTATGTTTAATGTCATGACATGTTACTAGAGGTCGTGAGAATGTTTTTAGCTACACACCACTTAATCAACAGACACACACACACACACACACATTGATTTGCTTCATGTTTTCACTACTGCTATGACCAGCTGCAAGGCTGGCAACAGAGACGTCTCGGTTGACGTTTCTGTGTAGTATGGGGCTAGCCCAACCGAGGGGATATAATGTATAGGCCTGGTGGGTTCAGGGTCTTTCATCTTACATCTGCCTGCGAGCAGTTTGGAGGTGCAAGATACCTGAGCGTGTAATGTTAATTTTACCTGTGATCCTTTGAATAAATCAGCACTGTTTTGAAGTTACTTGGACTGTCTCGTCTCTCAGAGTTAGCAATGGTAACAAGAGCCATAGTCCTACAATTGTAGAGATTTCTTTTAGATTATCTGACTTAGACCTGAATTTCTCTCAAAACCCAGCTTCTAATGGAGGTCAAACTAAGAGGAGGATCATACTGAGGCCATCAGCTAGTTAAGTGCCAAAGCCTTTAAGGTTCACTCGATGAGGCCCTTTCAGTTTTCTCTCCAGGCCCAACCTGGAATGAATTTAGATAAAACACATGGGTCTGAGAATCATTAGGGCTGGCCTGGTTACGGGGCATGTAATAAGTACACTTTTTAGTATCCCTTTCCCTTGGGCCACCGTGATAAACACAACTGCTGTTTTCACTGTCTGGACCTTTTAATTAAGGTTGTAAAACAAGATCCTGCAGTGATATCTAATAGCGCTGCAATAGATAGTTACTGTGAAACCCTACAGAGAATGTTGGTGTCTTTGTGGGGTACTGCAGCAGGCAGTTATTAACAAAGCTCTGCGCAGCACATCAGTATTCACTGCGAAATCTTTTTGCCTGTAAAGCTGGTAAGGTAATAGCTAATAATGAAAAACAAATCTGATGACTAGCCCTCACTTACAGTTGGTCTTGCATTTAAATTGCAATATAACAGCACTTTAAAATTCATTAAAACTGAAAATATTATTGTTATTGCATAAGCTTATTAGCTCTGTAGTAATGAATTAGATGTTTGCTAATTACATTTGTGCAATAAGTAATCCATTTACATTTTAATAACCAGCTGATTGCCCCTGTAACACACAAAAAAGCAACTAAGTGAATGAATTTTAGACCAAAGATTGAACCGGAGAAAAGCAGGTCTCAGGCTATGCCTCGCACCACTCCAAAGTCTAAATCAGAACAGAGGGAGAGTGTCTAGCCTGGTGTGAAAGCTGATCCAGAGATCTATAAAAGTTTCCATGCAAACGGCCCCAAAATTAGGAACACGTGGCACTTGAATAAGAAAGATTCTACCCCCACACCAAAAAAGAACAGAAAAAGAGAGAAAGAAAGGCCAATACGGGTCTCACATCTGCCAAGACAAACAGAAAAGAAGAGGTATGGGCTGGTGGGCGGCTGGGGGTAGTCAATCTCCAGTCTAATGAATGAGCACTCCTGAAAATATGTCACCCTTTGGACCTGCACGTGGTAAACATTCAGCTCTGCCGCATAGGAGGTCTTTGTTCATTCCCCTACGACACTCGGGGCTGTGCAGAAAAACTCTTTAGCTGCTGCTGTCATCCCTCTATTGTCCTGCTAGCATGCATCACCCATAACACTTTGTTTGAAAAAAAGACAGCATTGTGTTGGTGAGCCTAATGAGTTGTCTCACAGGTTGTGGGCAAACTATGATTTTAGTGACCCGTGTGAGGAGGCGCACCCCCTGCACAAAACCTGGTTAACTTGAGTTTTATGATCAACACCAAAACAAATAGTATGCTTGAAGAGACTTTGTTTGCGCAGTGCAGATGAGCTGAGGGAACAGGTTTGAAGTGTAACTAAGATGAGACAAAAAGAAGGTGTTTGCTTAGCATCTGGCAGATACCCCATAGAGAAACCCTTTTGAAGATTAAGAGAAAGAGGTCAAATGAGGGGTAGGGTTAGATGAATAAAGGTGGGTTCATACAATATAGTAGCATCTGAATAGTTAGAGGTCATTACACTGTGAGAACAACTGGCTGGACAGTAATCTCCCGGTCCTAAGATTGAAAATAGGGCGTAGACCAGGAGAGGCTATTGTGCAACTTCAAAAACAAAGTGATCAAGTATCAGAGCAGCATATGCCAGACGTGTGTCCGTCGTAGAGGAGGGCTTTGGCTCTGTAATAATATGAATGCAGTGAAGCCTCTGGTGTAAAAGTGCCTGTGATCATCCTGAACATCCTGCTCTTTGTGCATGAAATGTAAGACTACTTCATATCTTTTGAGGTGAGCCAGAAAAGTCAATTACCCTTTGTGAGAGACAAAACCAGGCAGCAGAGTCCTCACAGACAAATACCTTTGTGCTGTTTGTCAGCACTGCTCTAATTTACAGAGCATGTCGATGACAACTTGTGGCTCGCAGAGAGTATTGACAAGGTGTTCCTGATTTTTGAAGATCATGTATATTTCATGCGTGAAGCAACTTTAACAAAAGCCTAGTTTAAAATCTGTAACTTCTGAACCAAGGCTAAAAATGTGTCTTTCAGTAAGTCTCTATAGAAATGAAGAGTATTTCATTTTTCTTTTCAGAGGGCAAATCATCCAGAGACCTTTAAACACTGTGTGGTTTCTTTGTGAGAGCTGCTCTTCAAGGCGAAACAGGACATCTGAAAGCTTTTTACCAAAGCTCAGAGAAAGTCAACAAGGTAAATGGTAGCAGAGCGCAGCACATACCTAACAAGACAAGGGCCTTGTATATAGCTCGGAGACCCCATTACCGAGTCAAGGAGCTCCTTCAGTGCCTCCAAAAGTGAATGGAGTCCTGGGGGAGGGGGGCAGTTAACAACACTGCACCCCAGGTGAAAGCTGGGGCTTTATGTATGGGCTGGCAATCCCAGTGAAGACAATCACAACTGATCAGCCACAGAGGAAAGCAAACAAGGTTTTCTGCTGTGGAGAAGGGTAGACTCTACAGCCTGAGAGCAGTTAAGCATGACCACCGATATGTGTAATTAAACAATATAGTCATTACAAGTTATTCTGAATGCACATTAAGAATTTATTTCTGTCTTTGTTTTTTTTTTTGTTTGATACAGGCTTACAATATTTATTCAAACAATCCACTGTCCTCTGTACATTAACATTCACAAGCACACATGAAAACTATCCCTATGAGGAGACTGCTATTCAAACTGTGATCACCACTTTGATGTAAGGCTCTTCTCTACAAATATGGGTCACTAAAAGAATAATGTAACAGTATTTGTTTTGCTTTTTGGCAAAAACAATCTTTGTTCTATTATTTTATGTCTCTCAAAGTCCTGTACTAGATCAAATATAGATGGTTTGCTCTTTTTCAGAAAAAATCTGGGTTGTTGAAAACAAAAACATTTGATATCAGTTGTTGCATTACTCTTCATATATTCTACACTGGCAGCAAGGTATTTTAGTGGTCTTAATGGGTCAAGTAATCAAGTCCTGCCTGGAGACTAGGAGTTGGGTCGAATCCAAATTCTGTTTAGGTTCATTTGGTCTGAGTAGGGTTCCTGTCTGTGCATCAGTATGTTTAAGCAGCCCATTCCTTTGTAATGCTGGCTTTGAGCAGGAGGTACTGCCATGTTAAAACAGGGCAGGGACGAACCTAATTTGCCAACACAGATCTGTATGAACACTGTTGTGCACTGGAGCATTTTGATATTCCTTAATTGGAAGAAGTCCAATCCAAACCAGAAAAAAACAAAGTATAACAAAAAGTATGTAGAAAAGGAGGGTCTTTATGTTGTTGTTTCCGGTTCTGTGGATAACTACAAATGTAGACAACATGATATCGTGTTGAGCTAGCTTCTGCCAAGCTCAGATTGACTTTGACTCTAAAGCACTGACACCAGAATGTGAAGTCCCTCTAATCAAAGTGATACTGTTTACACCATTTAACAATTACGAGGTAGGGCAGTCGTCTCCTGACCAGCAAGTTGGTGGTTCGACTCCCGGTCTCCCCACATGCCTAAGTGTCCCTGGGCAAGACACTGAACCCCGAATTGCTCCCGGTGGCTTGATTAGCGCCGTTGTGTGGCAGCTGTCGTCATCGGTGTGTGAATGTGTGCGTGAATGGGTGAATGGTGGTATGATCTCCCTGTAAAGCGCTTTGGAAAAAAGCGCTATATAAATACAGTCCATTTACCATTTACCATTACCTACAGGCAAATACAGAAGAGACAAAGATTCCAATTTATAGTTTGCACAGTTGCAGATCTATCACCATACTGTCTACTATATTTTACAACAGCTATTTTTCTCTGTCACAGCTTAGAAAAAAGCCTTTTCCTCTGAGAGGGAACAACCTTTCAGAGATGTAGAAAATGCTGTCTGATGTAGAGGTAGACAATGCAGGCTGAGAAATCAGGGGATGCAGCAAAAAAAAAGTAAAGTGCTAAATTTCATCACAAAATAAGTCTGGGAATACATTCAGCATCACAGACTGAAGTGAAAGGAAGACCTGGAATAGTGGCATTTGGCAGTACTCGGTACACTTTGGGAATATTCAAACAAAATAGGGAACTTGCTTATCCACTGTGTTTCAGGGAGTGACATGATATCAACATCAAGACTGCGTGTTAAGTACGAAGCTGGAGTCAACACATGTTTAGTTTAGGAAAGAGCAGCAGCAAGGGGAAACACCTAGTTTATTTGTCGAGAGTTCTAAGATACATATACAAACACCTCTGAAGATCACTAATAATTGCATAGTTTTCTTAATTCATACACAAAAAGAAATGTTAAACTGGAGGCGTGTATTGGCAGCCAGGTTCAACATCTGGTTGAAAGAAATGGAGTGACATATGGAATGACATCTTCAACCATCACATGTGGGTGTAATGATCAGGTATCCACATACTTTTGGCCATGTATGGAAGATTTGTAGGTTGGCCTATAAAGGGTGGGATTTTCCTTTTATTCTGTAACAACACTCAGGCCTACTTTGAATTCAGACTGAGCCAGACTTTATATTGAACCAGCTGCAACAGTGATCAGCTGATGATGAGTCACATTTGGGCTTTATGATGTGTCCTCTCTGGACATGCTTGTTGGTGGTGGTGGGGGGTGGGGTGGATCCAGAGTCCCGTCTGTCTGAGCCCAAATCCCTTCTGTCTCATGTGAGCTAACAGCATGGTAATGAGATGTTGGCAGATGCAGCTCGCGTGCCTTTACAATCCTCCCGACCCCCCAGTGCACGCTCGGACTCCTTTTCTGCCTGAAAGAGAGATGACGAACATCTATAACTACTGATTGTAACTAGGATATTCTTGAATATTAGGCTATAGTAGTGTTGTTAACATCATCTTTTTTATCATTTATTTTACAACCGGTTATCCATTACTGTCCTCAATATTTGCTCTTTTAAAAGAAGAATTGCTTTAAAACCCTTCCCTGACATTGGAACTGGAAATAAGAAGAAAATATACAAAAACAGAAGAACCACATGTATTCCCGTGTTTTAAAAAAGCTCACACGCAATCATCGCTCCCAGCCCCCTCCTCATTTTCTCAGTGCGCACTGATACTCTGGGGGTAGGGAGGATGGATTGTGAAGGCCCCCGCGCAGGCACCTGCGGCGCTGCCTTTGTCAGCAGGATCTCCTGCTTTATTTCAATGACAAAGTTGCTGTGCCCCTCAACCTACACCCCCCACGTACCCCTCCGAACTCCTTTCAGTAATTTTATGGTCCCCAAGGGCAGAATCTCTGAACCCACACCATCACCCACCCAGTCGTCCTCCCTCCAAGTGGCCATATGAACAACTAGGATGATTGGGATGGGAGCTCGTCTGCCTTTTCTCCAAAAAACAGAGCTTGGATATTTCTGCACCAGCATTTACTGAACCTGAGCATTATTATATTATCTTAAATGTCAGATTATTACCATTATCAATTGGTGTAAAGTTTTTGTTTTCATTTGAATGTAGTCTTATAGTCAGCATAAAGATGTATGTCAAGTAAGAGTGAAGTTGTATGAGGATTTCTTAAAACTAGGGATTTCAATGCTCACAACAATAGCTAAAGTTTTTGGTTCAGTGACTTGGCCAAGACTTAAGAGTAAATCATTGGGGATGGAAATGCACTGTTGGTTTTTACTGTCCAGCTTTGATTAATTAACACAAAGTTAAAGATAGGAAATGTCTCCCAGTCTGTGTTTGACAGCCAAGCACTGTAAAGTCAGATACACAGGTGGTTTGGAATTTACTAGCATCATAATCAATTGATGAATTTTGTGCATAACTGTGCATGCTGTGTGCACAAAGGCAGCAGAATAAGGACAGGGCTATTAGAAATACCCTAAACTCCACTTATATGATTTATATGATTGTATGGCCATTACAATATACACTTTTATAAAGTGACTATAATTTTACTTTTAGGTAGAATTTTAGTCAAAAAGCCAAACTAAGTCACAGCTGTTAACACTCTCAGTTGTTCAGTAACACAAGAGGCATCTTTAACCATGGCTGTATGGATAATTGCCCTTGTTGAGTCATTCAGCATCAGTATGTGTATATATCAACTCGGGAGCCGATGTCCATGTGTTTGCTCAGAGACAGATGGCAGCGCAGAGAGCTTGTTCCCACGGGTCACACATAGGAATTTAAAATGCTGATAAAAATCCATCACAGAGACGCATCCTCTCAAAGATGCCAGGCCCAGATAATCTGCTCTGTTGAAACCAATCATTGCGGCGGTTATCAGATATGACTCGCACTCCAAGTGAGGCTTAGTGACAATATAAGTTTTCGCAGCGCAACTCATTACTTCCCGAATGATTTGTGGGAAAATGGAATCTGGGCAACCTTCAAAATGGGCTTCTGTTGGCTAACTGGAGTCTATGACACACTGATGAGGATGTACTATAGAAATGTTTGATATGATGTGAACTTTTGTGCATTTTAAGAATAGAGCATGGGTTAATATGTGCCATAAAAAGACATCAATCTCTTTAATATTTAAGCAGATTCCCTCCTGTTTTGTCCTCCACTGAAACATATCAGCAGCTATGACACATCCAAATAAAGCCAATACAAAACTCACCGATTGCCTCTGATTAAGACTCAGAGAAGTCTGCTTTCCAGAGTAGTTTTTCCATAGTAATATGAGGATGATATTAGATTTCATCTGACATGAGCTGGGGCAAATTCTCACTTGGTGTTTCTGGCCGGGGGGGGAGGGTCAGAGTCTGAATAGATGGTAATTGTTGGTTTGGGCTGTCTGAGGCCCCGACCAGATGGCCTGGTGCTGCTCTCATAAAGCTCAGTTTGCCCAGTTGTTTGCTCTCTGAGGACATTTTGAGTTTGCAGGATGGTAATTGGGTCGGAGCAGGGGATGTAGGCTTCCATAAAACATTACTATGCAGCAAGAGGAGGAGGACGTTTGTGAAAAGAACACACTGTGGAAGTCAATACGCCATACCTTAAGCCACAGTGAGTGGTATAGTGTGTTATGCAGAGTCTCAAGTTAAATTCAAAGATCAAGAAACTTGGGATTTGCTGTAAAATGTGAATGACTGAAAGAGCATGTAAGAAACGTGTAATCACATGGTTTGGGAAGAGTGACAGAGGAAATTAGCAAAAATCATTGTTTAAACTGTCTGACACCTATTTCTAATATAAAGTTACAGACCTCTCAGTTGTTAATGCAGTGGCATAAGAATCAACTGGAGACATATTTAGCTTAGTTATCGCAGACAAAGTCTAGAGTTCGGACAATACGCAATATAATAAATCCCAAACGGAATGTACACAGGTGTGACTAGTTATTTTTCTTTCTGGTATCAGGAAGAAACAATAATGTAATATTATAGGAATATGTTAAACATATTCTTAAGTGTACGCCCCTTCACATAACCATGCTGATTGCTGAATGGTTTGCATGTTTCCTTCTTCCTGGCATTATTGTTGTAAGGGCGACAACTTCGCATTTTACGCACACATGACACAGGACACGAGTTGGCACGCGTTGTGATTTGCACCTATAACAATATAAGTCTGCCGTGGGTCAGTGTGCGCTTGTATCAAAAGTGGCAGAGCCCAGAATAATTCTTCCTTTGGCCCATTGTTGTGACACACTTTTAATACTGGTGTGTCTTCTGTTTGGGGGAGGGAGGAGGGGGAGAGAGTCGGGTCTACCATCAATAGTCCCTCTTGTGCTGCGTGAAGGAGACCATTCTGGTGATTTAGGAGGAGAGTGTGTGAGGGAGTCTGAGAAGGGGGAGGTAGGGGATTGTTTTGTGTGGAAAAGAGGCGCAGTTTGGTTTGGGTGCGGGGCGGGAGGAGTGAGAGCCTTGAGCGGTGACAGAGCAGAGCGCACAGAACAGGGCGCGAGCGCAGCGCACACGCACACATACAGACTCCTCTCTCACTCACTCACCCACTCTTACACACACGGAACTGGAGAAAGCTGCGCCTTTTCTTTGCCCTCACAGAGACTCTCACTCATTCAGTGGCGCACACACGCAAGAGGCGACGGGCAGATGTGGATATATGCAACAGATCAGTCTGAGAATTGCGCTTCGGTTTGATTGTCTTCTATTCCTTTCCAAGACAAGAGCCGTTTTCTTATATGTGTATCATTTTATTTATTTCTTTGCCTATTTGAAGAGTTTGGTGGGGGGGCGCAGTGAACAACAAGGGAGGTTTTAACATGCCAGACCTCTGAGAAGATATCGATCCCCCCCACCCGATTTTTTCCCGTCTGTGGAAGTAATTGCCACAGTGTGAGTACAGAAGACGGGGGCAAAAATGATCCAAACCAAAGGAACTATTTTTTCTCCGACACTGCTCAAACTAGTGCTGTTGTTCACGGTTATTCACCACACTACCGGTAAGACTTTGAAATATAAAGTTTACGAGGAGCAAAAAGTAGGAACAGTCATTGCACGGTTAAAGGACGATGTAGCCGGGGTTTTATCCAAACTACCGAGTTCCCTGACCTTTCGGTTCCGTGCAATGCAACGAGGGAGTACGCCGTTCTTGTCTGTTCGGGAGGAGGACGGGGAGATCAGCATTGGCACCAAAATCGACCGTGAGAAGCTTTGTGAGAAAAACTTAAACTGTTCCATTGAATTCGATGTGGTTACGCTCCCGACGGAGTACCTGCAGCTGTTCCATGTGGAAGTTGAAGTGCTGGACATTAACGACAACTCCCCGTACTTCTCCCGCGCCATTGTCCCCATCGACATCTCAGAGAGCGCATCTGTGGGGACGCGCATCCCGCTGGACGGGGCCGTGGATGCAGATGTCGGCGAGAACTCCCTGCATACCTACTCCTTGACACCCAATAACTTTTTTAAGATCGATGTCAGAACCAGGACAGATGGGGCCAAATATGCAGAGCTGGTAGTGATGAGAGAACTGGATCGGGAGGTGCAGTCCAGCTACCAACTGCAGCTCACGGCCTCGGATAACGGTGTACCCCCTAAGTCTGGCTCTACTTTGCTCAAGATCAGTATCTCTGATTCCAACGACAACAGTCCTGCCTTTGATGAACAGGCGTATATCATCAGTTTGTTGGAAAATTCTCCCCTTGGGACTCTAATCATTGATTTAAACGCCACAGATCCAGACGAAGGCACTAATGGGAAAATAGTCTACTCATTCAGCAGTCATGTCTCGCCCAAAATTTTGGAAACATTTAAAATCAACCCAGAAAATGGACACATTACCCTTATTAAAAAAGTGGACTATGAAACCACTGCATCTTATGAGCTGGATGTCCAGGCTCAGGACTTGGGCCCTAACTCTATCCCTGGACTTTGCAAAATCGTGGTCAAAGTAGTGGATGTAAATGACAACAAACCAGAGATAAACATCAACCTGATGACACCTGGCAAAGAGGAAGTGGCCTACATTTCTGAGGGGGCCCCTGTGGACACGTTCATAGCTCTGGTGCGTGTTGATGATAGTGATGCAGGGCTCAATGGTGAGGTGGTGTGCAGGCTGCATGGCCATGGCCACTTCAGACTCCAGAAGACCTATGAGAAGAACTATATGATTCTCACCAATGTCTCGTTGGACAGGGAGAAGAGGTCAGAGTATAGTCTGACCGTCATAGCTGAGGACAAGGGCTCTCCCAGCCTCTCCACCATCAAACATTTCACTGTTCAGGTGTTGGATGAAAATGACAATCCTCCACGTTTTGAGAAGAGCCGCTATGAGGTTTTTAAATCAGAGAACAACTCTCCAGGAGCCTACCTAATGACTGTAGTGGCCTCAGATCCAGATCTGGGCACCAATGGCCAGGTCACCTACACCATCATAGATACATTGGTCCATGGGAGCCCCATTTCCACCTATGTCACTATTGACCCTTCTAATGGTGCCATCTACGCTTTACGTAGCTTTGACCATGAAGACGTTAGCCGGATTGCTTTCACTGTTCAGGCACGTGATGGGGGAAACCCTGCACTGTCAGTAAACACCACTGTCCTCCTGACTGTTTTGGATGAAAATGACAACCCGCCCATCATCCATTCCCCCTCCCTTCGGAATCACACCGCTGAGCTTCCGGTGTGGAGATATGCATCACCGGGTCAGCTGATTACTTCGCTTAAAGTCACAGATCGTGATGCCGGTGCCAATGGCGAGATGAGCTGCGCCATTGTTGGTGGCAACGAGGATGGGCTGTTTGTGATGGATGCCCGACGATGTGAGCTCAGAACCAATGCCAGCCTGGAGCAGGCTCCACGGGATGTGATGGAGATCAGGGTGGAAGTGCAGGATAGGGGCACCAGTCGACTCTCCACAGGGGCTGTGCTCAGGCTCTCCCTACAGGAGAACATGGACATCCTCCCACCTCTCTACCCCACTGGATCCAGTCAGGCCTCGCTGGACCTCTCCCTTGTTGTTATCATCTCTCTGGGTGCTGTCTGCGCTCTTCTGCTCATTGTCATGGTGATGTTTGCCACTGCCCGCTGCAGCCGTGAGAAGAAAGACCCCAGACACAACTACAATTGTCGTGTGGCAGAGAACAGTTATCAGAACCACCCCAAGAAGCCTGCCAGGCAGATTCACAAGGCAGACATCACCCTAGTCCCAACTGCCAACGGGACCCTGCCTGTCCGTGCACACCCTCGCTCCCCCTCATCATCCCCTACACCTGAGAGGGGAACACTGGGGAGCAGGCAGAGCCACCATAGCCGCCAGTCCCTCAACAGCCTGGTCACCATCTCCTCCAACCATGTGCCAGAGAATTTTGCCCTAGAGCTGGCCCATGCTACGCCTCCTGTAGAGGTAAGGCAAAGAGATTTCAGTTTCTTTCATTTTTTTAGTTACATTTCTTAGATAACTGTGTTAATGTAGTATAAGTTTGATTTGATTTGTAAGAATTGATTATGAATATTCCAAAAAGATTAAAAAAAACTTCCAAAAGATAAAGCACTTGTAATATTTCAGTCTAAAATCATATACTATGCACATTTTGTTTTGCATTTAGCATTTATTTTTAATTTGCTCCCATATTCTGTTACCTCCAGCCCTTTGTGTCATGTTTTTGTTGACCATCACATT
>NW_018127991.1:1400330-1406480 GCF_001952655.1 Monopterus albus
CCCTCTTAGCCCTTCCCCTTTCCCCACAATGCCCCCCCCACCACCAACATTGTCTTGTGGCCTTGCTTGTTTGACTCCATTCATTTTCCCCTCTTCATTTTTCCTTTTATTTTTGTCTTTTTTTTTCTTTTTTGTCTTTTTTGTTTCTCTTGGGATTGTAGCAAGTCTCACAGCTTCTGTCCATGCTCCATCAGGGCCAGTACCAGCCACGGCCAAGTTTCAGAGGCAACAAATACACCAGGAGCTACAGGTAATGCATATGCAAAATGATACTCCTAAAGCCTTCATTGTCACACATTGGCAGAAGTATGGCCAAAATTAAGGGACACACCTCTATAATATTGTGATGAAATATTTCCACATAACCTTTGTCCATTGTCAGTGTTTTCACATACCTCTTTACATTAATATTCTGTAGCTTTTAGGTTTAGAGTCTAACTGTATGCTCAGTAAATTCACATTAGCATAATTTGATGTAAAACTCCTTGTCAGTCATTAAGTCTGTGTCTGTCTCTTTGCAGATATGCCCTGAACGAGATGGATAAGTTCAGTCTTAAGGACAGCGGTCGTGGAGACAGTGAGGCTGGGGACAGCGACTACGAGCCTGGCAGGGAGTCACCCATGGATAGGCTCCTTGGTGAGGGCTTTACTGAGATATATGCACCTGATGGCCAGCACAGAACGCATGCAGGTACACCTGTGGCCCCCGCTTCCATAACACCCCACAAGCCTCTCTTCACGTCCCATCATTCCCCTTCCTGTCACCTTGAATCCAAATCCCATTTATAGTTTTTATAGTGCAGTTCAATTCAGTAAATACTTTCAAAAAACCCTAGAGTGTATCCATTAAACACCAACAGAAAAAAATGAGCAAAGACTTTAGGACTGCAACTAACAATTAGTTTCATTATTGATATGGTGTATCTGCTAAATACTTTTTCAAATGTTCATTTAATTGATTACTGAATAAAAGTAGCTAGGTAGCACAAGTCCCATGACAACCGTGACAAGTTTATAGTTCAAGTTAACAGTTCTTAAGTCAAAGACGCTTGGTTCCTTACATATAAAAGGAAGCACAGGTGGAAATCTTGATATTTGAGAGGCTGGAGCCAAAACATGTGGGTGCATTGGTACTTGAAAAACTGGTAAGTTAATTAAAATGAAAATATTCTTGTAGATTAATTTTCTGTCATTTGACAAATCGAGTAATCATCTAATCATTCAACTGTAACAGAGTCACAGTTAACAGGATACAGTATGCCTCTTTAATGTGGGTAATTACTCCATCCACATCACTGCATAGTCTGTAAACACAGTTCATTAACTCAGGTCAAATCCTGACCCTAAACTGAATCTTTACATGGGGCTCATCTGAAATAGACCAGAGTTTCTCAATCCTGGGGTTGCCGCCCCATCTAAGTTTCAGCTGATGGAACACAGAATTGTACCAGTACAAAAACACATGAACTTTGGAAGATATGCACGTGATATCACTCGGGCTGCTGAAGCCTTGTTTTAGATACAGCTGAACTTAAGATGAACTAACACATACTGAGGACTGTGGATTTTGTCTCCCATCTCTACAGGGTCAATGTACTGAAGGCCAATGGGTATTGGAATCACAACAATCCTGAACTATGTTTTTCTTCATATGTGATTCCCTTTGGGGTCACAGTGAAATCCACATAACCAAGGGGCAATATTGCTAGGATCTTGACAAGAGATTAAGAAACCCTAGGTTAAGCCAAAGCAGGTGCCACACCTCACTCTATTCATTTGCTGCCCATTAGCAAAATAACAATTTCAGTGGTTTGTGCATGCCTTTGTTCTACATGACAGATGGCTGCATGTGCATTGGCTTCTGAGGTTTGTGAACGATACTGTGCACACTCATCCTCTGAGTATCACCTCACTGTCACCAAGTTATTGAGATATCTTTCCAGATAGCTCATCTCTTATCCCCACCCTAACACTGCACAAGGTCTTCATTTTCTCCATTTCTTCTCTCACAGTTGAGTTAACAAGGACAAACTTGTTGAACGCTGATTGACCTGACAGACTTTGATATATTCTACCCACCTAGCAACAAATATACACCAGGCTGTATGGACTAGTTGAGTAGGAAACACTCTGTTATAGATTTCTCTGTCTATCAGACTGTCTTAGGTAAAGTCACACAGGTTGCAAGCTGCTGCAACTTCATTTATCATGGCCCTCCTCTCCTCCCAGAGCTCCTGCTTCTTTCCAGCCTGCTTCCCACACAGCCATCACTCGACACTGCATTTGAGCTACATCCCAATTAAAGTCGACCCAAACGGGCAGACAATCTCATCACTAACACCTCCTCCCTCCCCTCTTCTATACCTTTGTGGAGGAACTCTGCTCATTAGTCACTCTCCATTTTCCCACCTTCAAGCCTTCACTTTCAGCCATTCAGACCGAACCCCTCGTGCTCTTCTGATGAAAAAGAGGCATTTAATTGCCATGTGACGAGTAGTTGCTATGGAGTCGGCTCTGAGTTGTAATCGAGAATAAGCCCTGAAGAGCATAATTGCATCTCAAAGCTCACATTTCTCCTTCTGTATGTTCATGCCGCCTCCCACCCCCATGTCCACTGCACCATGCATAATTTTGAGCAGTGTTTAATGGGTGCCCTGTCATTATGGCTAGATGTGATGGTGCTCCTTGCTCAGAGGAAGAAATGTTCTGTTTGCAGTTCATCTAGATACAGAAGATTTCAAACAGTATATTATCAGAAATTTACCTTTAGGCCTGCAAAATTCACACTGAAAACCCCTTTAACAAAACCTTAAATTAATTAGTAAGAACTTTATAACAACTACTCAAATTTCCTTATTCTGACTGAATATGTTAAATTTTAACTTCAAAAAAAATCTTATTTATTTGAAAGACAAATGAGGAGATCAATACCAATTTGTATAGACCTGTAGTCAGGTTGCACTAAATTACCATAAATAGGGGAAATAACAGGAAACAACTAACCTAGATCAAATTCAAAAGTACATCCACCAACAATTAAGATCAACTAACTAAAATAAGGCTATGTATTTACAAATAGTAATGTAGAAATGTAGAAATTACAGGCAATCTGATATATAATATGAATATATATGCATAAAGTGTTTACAGAGAAAGTTACACCAGCTAACTCTAACTAAACCACCCAAATTGTAGCTGTTCATACATTAGGTGTCTTCCTCCACTTTAGCCAGAACTGCTCCAGGTGGTTCCTTCTACTTCCTGACAGAATGCTAAGCTAGGCTAAGCACTCAAACTTCATAGTAACATGTAGCCATGAGACTGAAATCAGTTTTCTCACCTCAACCTTGGAAAGAAAGTAACTTAATTTATACTTTAACACAGGCAAACTGTCTTTGATAATCTGGTTCAGAATATCCTCACTGTTGAGCCTGATCCCTTTCTTTATGCATTATGAATGAGAAGTAAACATTATTGTCACATTAAAGCAAGAGTGAGAGAAGGCATATACTGCACATGAAGTCAATTTAATAGTTTTATTCTGTATGGGTTAAAGGAGCACGTCACCCTCCTTAACAGTTAACTGCACATAAAACTTACTTCTCAGCCTGTGGAAACCTGTGTGGTTTGAGACATTTGAAAGATGCGGGCCATTACCAGGCAGAAAGATGCTACTAATTGTGGGATCCAGTGTTTGTGGTCCCTTTGATTTTGATCCCTTGAATTCTTTCACTTCGATTTTGATCATTCTTGTATTAATCCGTCTCTTACACTGATCAGACTTTATGGAATTACCAGCTAAATTCTTGAACTATACCTTTAAATATGTCTTTACATTGTAGCTCTTAGTCTGGTCTAGATCTCACTGCCAGCATTCTTTGTCTTTCTGCTCAGTGAAGAACTCCCCTCCTGCTGCTGCTGCTTCTTTGGGATTAAACTAGGATTCGTTTTCTGATCAAATTCAATCAAATAAAAGCTCTGAAATAAACAAACACATTTATGGTATCAAGCAATTTAGTTCTGAGTTTTGAATAAATCAGATAATTCACTGGCAAGAAAATCAGTCGGTAAGTCAGCTGAATTGACATTGCAGTCAGTTAGGTGGGCTTTCAGCTAATGTTTGCCTGACACATTCTTTTTTCCCATTTTTACACACAAATCAGTTAGGTTAAATCTTTTATTTTTGCCCTTTCATCAGCGGGGCACCCAATCTGCCACTGCCCCCGCACGCTTTTTTTTCTTTCCTTTCAGTGCATCCAAATGCACTTTTCATCTGCTCTAAGATGTATTATAAATGTTCCTTTCATGTTAATGAGGGGATAATGAAGTCCCTCAATGGCACAACTGAAAAGTGCCGCACTCCTTTAATGAAGGCTTTAAGCTGGCATATTTGATTTGTCTAATTTATTCTTCAGAGATTTTCTATTTGAAGATTTAATATTGGAAAAAGAGTGACTTGAAAGGGAAAAATGCAGGGCTTTTAGAGGAGGAGTTATGTTGAATGGGTAATAGGAATTGATTGGCCTTGCTGAATTGTGCCTCTGTGGTAAATACATTGGAAGGTAGCAGGCAGTGCTCCTGCAGAAAGCCTTTCAGACTAATTAGGGCAGATTTTCAGAGAGAGGGCAGCAAAAACACCTGAGGAGAGGTAGGCAAATATTGGCTAGATGGAAAAAAGAACTAGGAATCTAAATTAGATCTCTTTGATTTCAAAATCAAATTTATGGTTGTTCAAATGTAAAAAATGCATACACATAAAATAATGGAATCTATTTTAGTATTATCTACAAGATACATATAATACAAAGCACTCTACTTGAGATAATGTTCTACATAATCTATCTTCAAAACCTTTTAAGGAAAACAGCCTTGTATTAACCTTTGACAATGTAAGATAATGTTTGTAGTAGTAGAAGTCTCTCAGCCCAAAGCAATTTTACTGAGATTGTCTGAAAATTTTAAATGACCAAATATGGAATCCAGTGTTTTTACTGGATAAGAACAGTATTTCATTTGTTCCCAGATTTTTTGGGTGTTTTGGCTCTAAGTAATTATCTACATTACAGTTCCTCATTACATATTGTCACATTTTAACTGTGTACAGTCACATTCAAACATTCATTTGCATGGAGCATATCGAGTACAATGATGAACCAATCTCAGTACAGCCTGATTTCCTAATTAATATAGTGTAAATTGAGCTGAAACAATTAGGTGAATAATCAGTCAGTCATTTAAATGAAAATTAACTGACAATTTTGATGATAGATTAATTGCTTAAGATGTTTAATTAGCCAAAACAGACAAACTTTCTCAGGTTCTAGCTTCTCAAATATGATGCTTATGCACTTTTTGCTGTTTAGCATCATTATGATTAAATATCTTTAGGTTGTGGACTGCTGGTTCCACAAAAGTAATACAAACAAAAACTTTGCCTCAATACAGTTAAACTGGTAGAATTTTGACTAGATTCAAGAGCCTTCTTAGCAAAGAAGTAAAGATGATTTAGTTTCTGGGCAGATATTCAATGTCATCTTTCAGTACTGCATGGTGCACACTACAGGAACATTGGTATCATGAAGGGACTTGAGGTTTGATGCCGAGCTCTATATCTGTAGCTCAGTATTCCCAGTTACTCATGATTCTGTCTTTCTGTCCAGCTATGAGGCTCTGCACAGAGGAATGTCGTGTCCTGGGTCACTCAGATCAGTGTTGGATGCCCCCCCTTGGCTCTCCACCCTCGTCTTCCTCTGACTACCGCAGCAACCTCTACATTCCTGGGGAGGAAGCACGCCAAGCCACCGACCTCTCGCAAGAAAAGACCCCACAGCCCTGTACTGACACTGGCACTGCCCGGAGCCAGAGCTTCTCCACTTTTGGCAAGGACCTGGACGGAGAGGACGGTGGAGAAGAAGACGGAGAGAACGGTGGGGGCGAGGCCAGAGATGAAGACCTGTGTGGGACCACGTCACTGTTGTCAGAGATGAGCAGTGTGTTTCAGAGGTTGCTACCCCAGGGCCTGGACTCATATGTCCAGGTCAACGAGAACCAGAAGGGAACTAGCCTGAGTGGGGTAGGTGTACCCATGACTGGCTCCTTAGATCGCAGGAGGGGTCACCTTCCAGGCAAGCCCAACCCTTCCATCCACCA
>NW_018127991.1:1406496-1409744 GCF_001952655.1 Monopterus albus
CAGGGTGGCAGCTACCACACCCTGAAACCTAGTACCAAGCTCAGTTCCCAGAGCAGCTGCCAAAAGGGCTCCCAGGCACCCAAAAACAGCCCTCAGAACAGCAGCCATACCCCAAAACCCCACAGCAGCCCCCTGCTCACAGCACTGGTCAGTCCCACTCTGGTGCAGCCTTCCCCCGCACCTGTACCAGTACCAGTACCAGTGCCCCTTCCTGGGCCTTCCTCCAAGTGGCTGCCTGCCATGGAGGAGATCCCAGAGAACTACGAGGAGGATGATTTTGACTCGGTGCTCAGCCACCTCCAAGGCAAACGCAGTGATAGCCGCCACGAGCTGGTGGATGCCAGTGAGCTGGTGGCTGAGATAAACAAACTCTTACAGGATGTCCGGCAGAGCTAGATTTCCTGTTTCTTATTCATTCATTTATTTATTTACTGCCCAGTGACTGCATCCTGTTACCTTCAGAATAAAAGTGAGGGACTGTGGATGGCAAAAGGACAGAAGTAACTGAAATTAGAAACAGACAAAAAAAAAAGACCTGCAATCGTCATAAAAGTTGCATTTCTAATGTAATAATTGTGTTTTGTGAATGCTAAATATCCAAAAAAATGTTTGTAATTGCTGGTTTGGTACACAATGTACACTATGTGACTGTATTTATCTTTGTATTTTAAAAATATATTTGTATAAACTTAATCAGAAGTCTATTTTTATATTTAAAATGCATGTTGAGTACAAAAATGTTGAATCAAGACTTTGACATGCGATCGACATTCTCTGTATTTAAATTGTCTTTTGTATTGTGATTTTTTTTTTTGCCACTATATTATGTGTACATGAATATAGTATTAATAAATCGACAGTTGTCTTTGTGGTTTATTGTGGGGAAGGGGACAATACACAAATAAAAATAATAATACACAAACATTATTCTGTCTCTGCAGCCTATATTTGACTTTTGTTATCTATCTACCTACTTATCTAAAGCATTAAACCTCACTGTGCTGTGGATTAAAAGGAAAGGAATAATTTAGTTTATATGCCTTGTCTAATGCAAATGAAAGTTAAAATGTAGACCACAATTTTTCTCAGTAGTTAAGGTTTGTCCAGTCGTTGGGACTGTAGAGATTAAAATGACAGTTTTCCTGATCAGCTACAGGACTTGCTGCTAAATGTCCTTTGTGGTGAAACTGGTTTGTCAGTTCTTCTTAACAAGGATAAGAATTAATTTATAATCTCAGTGAATTAAGAGGTCAAATTAGATACAACAGACCAAAATAGCATGTAAATGCAAATGCCTTAAAGTAAACAGTTTAATGTTAAGTAAGGTATCAAGCCAGTATTTCTGTACAGTACAGCTGATAACACAATGTTGGGTAGGAAAAGCATTAATATTCTTGTTCACTACTGTAACAACTAGATAACTAGTTAACTGATTTGTCAATTAACAGACAATTAATCTGCAACAGTTTTACAAAATAAGCGCTCTTTCAGCTGGTTTATAAAGCAAAATATGAAATACTCTGTTTCCAGCTCAGATGTTAGGATTTTCAGCTTTTTACAGTTTTATATCTTTTAAAACTGAATGGCTTTGAGTTTTAACTGCTGGTCAGACAAAAGATATTTTTCATATTTCATACACTAATTTCATTTAGCATTGGGGACATATTAATGATGAACAGCCATTAGCTGCAGTCCATGAAAACAGTGAATAAACACCACAGTAGGTTTACCTTTAACTAATCCTACTACACATCATCATCTTCACATCAGTAGATTCAGTAGTTGTCAATGTTTGTTCATATGAGACAGCTTTGAAGCATTTCCACAAACACTAAATGGCTTGATAGAGCCAGGGTTGTTGTCTTGGCTCAGAAAAAAAACTAAGAAAGCCTCTGCATTCAGTCAACAATCTCAGAGCCACTTGAATTCACAAAACAAAAGGATCAAACTTGGACGTGTGGTGGCTGATGGGGGAAATGTGCTGTGGAAGCAGATGGAAATATCTGTTGTGAAGAGACTTAGAGAGGTGGCGAGCATTTCATGGGGGTTTTGGATTTGATGGAGACACCTCCCTCTTCCTCTTCTGTTGCCTTAACAACTAGATAATGGGTGACACCTAGAGGCTCACCATGTGCACTGTAAACCAATGACTCCAGTGCCTTGCACTTACCACCACATTACCACCCGTGCAAGCAGCACCAAGCATGAAACCAGAGAGGGGAGAGACAGAGCCCCCTGGAGGAGAAACAACCACACTGCGGCTTTCAGAGAAAACAGCCAAATGGAGGCTGCAATTAGAATAATAATGTACACATCAAAAATAATCAATACAGCACCGTTGCTCATTGTGTCCAGGCTGTATTGATTCATTGTGGAGGAGTGCTCTCAGCCATGAACAGTACATAAACCTTATCCTGTATATTCTCATACAGAGCGTCTGATGACTGTTGGTGAGCTACAGCTGTTCCCAGCTGCTCCAGCTAACTGGTCTTTAGTGGGGATTTCAAAGCAGACTGACTCATATGAGTCAGGCTAGTAAACGCTATTTCCAGAATATGCTGTCAGACTGTAAACCACTTTATTTCCTAATAAGAGTGAACCCCCCCTAAGAACATGGCATGTTGATATGATGGTAATTTAATATGTCCATCTCATGTCTGAATAAGCACCAGGGTCACTTTCACATAAAAGTTACAATGGCAGTCTTACTGTTGGACCTGTAACATGTTGCTGTCACTTTCATGGCACAATGCTGAATTAAATGCTGTCTGGTCAGACAAAGTAAAGAAAGAGGGAGAGAGGTCTGCTTTCATTGTATTCTCTCAATTGTCTCTAGCTTATGCAAAAAGGAAATAAACTTAGGTTAATAAGCAATCTGAAAGTTACATTTTGAAGTTGTTGAGGAGATTCTTCTGATACCAGATCAATCTTTAAAAACTATTTTCCCCACACACTGCAACCTGGGCAAAAGAGGCGAAACCCTCCTACACACAGTAACACATACAGAGAATAATGTACATGTTTAAGAAACAAGTTTACAAGTTGGAAAGAAGTGTTACAAACAGCTGAATGAAAAAAAAACATAAAAGAAATATATGACTAGAGCAAAAAGTGTGCTGTGAATGTCAATTTGTCATGTAGCATTACTAATTGCTCTTGTCTCTTGCCAGGGAAAGAACTGTAGAAAGAGCATTAATGACTGAAAAATAGACATAACAGGTTTGTCTGCTATCTTATCAGTGCAAATT
>NW_018127991.1:1409811-1412316 GCF_001952655.1 Monopterus albus
ACAGCAGAAATGAAGCCACCAATGCTGCTGTTGTCACAGATATGCTGATACACAGCATGTGCCCATGTGTTTGAAATGTGTTGGTGTGTGTCAGTTTGTCAGTGTTTATGTTTATGCAGAATGTGAGGTTCTGCATGTGTGTGTTTGTGTTTCTATTGTATGTTATATGTTGCCATTATCTGTTTCATACTGATTGTCTAAACAGAGACAAGATGGCAGCAAACAATGTCTAAACAATGGTTAGATCATGGCAATAAGAGCTTACTTCTTCAATCTCTCTATCTTGTTGAGATGTTGAAACTTTATGGGCATGCTTATTTTCTGTCAGCTAGAGATCATTCCCATACAGAGTATAGTGAGATCACTAAACCAATGTCTTCATTCATCCCCAAGTCTTTAACATACCCTCATCTTAAGCATATGCCTATAATTTCCTGATTTTCTGCATAAATTGGTCATGAAATGTGATGTGATCTCAAAGCAGCATCAGCTGATTGAGCCATGCCTCACAAAAAAGATCTCAGAAGACCTACGATCAAGAGTTGTTGATTTGCAAATAGTTGTAAAGGGTTACAGAGTTGTCTCAAAGACTTTAAATATTTACAGTTAGACATATTGTTTATAAAGGGAGACAATCTGGTACTGTGGCTACTCTCCATAGAATTGGGCACCTGGCCAAGATCACTCCAAAAGCACAGAATGCACACTGGGGCTAAAAAAAGAACCCTAGAGTAGCAGCTAAAGATTTGAAGGATTCACTGGAGTTGGTTAACATCTCTGTTCATGAGTCAACATGCAGAATATTGAATAGGCATGGTATCCATGGCAAGACACCATGGATGAAGCCACTGCTCTCCAAATACAACACTGCAGCAGCTTGAGGTTTGCCAAAGACCATCATCATGATGTGGGGCTGCTTTGCTGCCTCTGGACCTGGACCACTTGCCATTGTGGAGGGGAAAATTAATTCCCAAGTTTATCAAGATATCCTACAGGGTGGCTGTCTGCAAGCTGAAGCTCTTAACAAGCTGGGTGATATAGCAGGACAATGATTCTACACATCAAAGTAAATCTACTACAAAACGGCTTCAGAGACACAAAATCTGCCTTTTGGAGTGGCCAGTCAGAGCCCAGGAGTCAACCCGATAGAGATGCTGTGGAATGATGTCAAGAGAGCTGCTCACACCAGACATCATAAGAATACAGCTGAACTTAAACAGTTCTGTGAGGAAGAATGGTCAAACATTCCTCCTGAATGTTGTGCACGTCTTATCCACAGCTACAGGAAGTACTTGCTTGAGGTTATTGCTGCCAAAGGTGGCTGGCATTTGTTTGTGTTTTATCAGCTTAGAAATATTGTGTTTGTTGATATTTGTAACTTTGGTGGAGATCAGATCACATTTCATCACCAAGACACCCTCCATGAATGAGTACAGACCACCATCCTGAATGAGTACAGACTTGTCCGCCTGACACCTGTAGTTATAAAGTCCTTTTGAAAGCGATTTTGGCCCACCTAAAAGACATCATAGACCCCCTGCTGGAACCCCTGCATCAGGCAAACAGATCAGTGGATGATGCAGTCAACGTGGCACTGCATTACATTTTGCAACATCTCGACTCCCCAAGGACCTATGTGCAGGTCCTCTTTGTGGACAGTCCACACGTCTGTGGACGTGTGGTGTGAGCAGCTCTCTTGAGCTCATTCCATAGCATCTCAGTCTACAGCTCGGCATATTCAACACCATCATCCCAGACATCCTCCACTGCAAAGTGACCCAGCTCACTGTGCCTGCTCCCACCTGCCAGTGGATTACTAGCTTTCTGACAGACAGGGAGCAGCAGGTGAGGCTGAGGAAAACCACATCCAGCACCTGCACAATCAGTACAGGTGCCCCCCAGGGATGTGTGCTCTCCCCGCTGTTGTTCTCCCCCTATACTAATGATTGTTCCTCAGGGGACCTGTCTGTTAAATTCCTGAAATTTGCAGATGATGTAGCTGTAACCTCCACCTAAATCCTGGTTGGATAGATACAGTTAGATATTCGAATAAACATCAAATTTGGACCAGTACCAGATGAGACCAGATTTCGCAAGGAGACAGGGAGGAATGTCAATAAAGAGCAACACAATAGTTAGATTTGTAAAACTCGAAATGTATTAACACAATTTTACTAATGTACAATAATACAACACTTAGAACAAATGAAGTAAAGTGCGCACTAAATCATTGAACAGAATAAACAACAAAAGGGAAAAAACAAAACCCCACCCTCCAAATGAATGTCAGATCGTTGGAGACCTTTAAACTGGAATTAGGGATCCTACCAGGTCCGCAGTGAACCGGATCACAAAAAAAAGTCCTTCTCTTAATCAGTTCTTCTTGAGGCTTTCACCTGGCTCGCCACCCAGCATCCACTGAGACTCTCCGATCCAGTTTCCTCCAGGAAGAACTCCAGACCGATGAGAGGGGTTTCTTTTGTTTCTTTTCTTCTACCAAAAAAA
>NW_018127991.1:1412353-1419303 GCF_001952655.1 Monopterus albus
TCTCTTTTACGTCAGCTGGTCGGCGGGTGCTTTAGTTATGCGCCCCGTTTTAAAATTTTTTTTCCACGCAATTGACACAAAAAGGGTCCTTGCTATTTCTCCGAGCAGCATGCAGGCAGAGTACCCGTGCAGAGGCAAAGAAGGCTGGAAAACATGGATATTGGAATGCGGAACTAGTGCGCGCCAACTGTTCCATTCGGCTTACTGATTGGTCCCCTCACAGTCAGCCAGTGGTGCCAAGAAATTAACCCTTTCATAACATTCAATGAACTGCAACTTGTTTTAACATAGCTAAAGTCTTTTCCCAGAAGTAACACTGAACTTGTTCAAACATTTCACACTTGGGCTACATAGCGGTCATCAGTTTCATCCGAGATGGTGACAAGTTGGTCTACAAACGGGAAGTTGAGCAGCTGGTCCTGTGGTCTGGTCGCAGCAACCTGGAGGTGAACATGCTCAAAAGAGTGAAGATGACAGTGGACTTTAGGAGAAGTACTCCCCTACTCAGCAGCACTGTATCAGCAGCAGAGCCCTTCATGTCCAACCTCAGCACCATGACTAAGAAGGCACAGCAGAGGATGTACTTCCTGCGCCCACTCAGAAAGTTCAACCTGCCCCAGGAGCTGCTGATACAGTTCTACAGAGGAATCATTGGGTCTGTTCTCTGTTCATCCATCACTGACTGGTTTGCTTCAGCAACCAAACAGGACAGGAACAGTGAGGACTGCAGAAATAAGCATAGATGCCAGCCTGCCCTCCATGGAGAACCTGTACACCTCACAGGTCAAGAGGAGGACAGAGAAGATTTCTGCAGACCCCTCACACCCTGGACACAAACTTTTTGAACTCCTCCGCTCACCTGGAAGGTGCTACAGGTCACTGTGTGCTAAGACAGCCAGACACAAGGACGCTTTTTTTCCCAGGGCCATCACATGTATAAACACTTAACCCATGGCTGTATAAGACAAAAAAGCCTCAGTGCAATACCTTGTAAACATACCTTTGTATAAATCTATCAAACTACACCTAAACTGTGTGTATATACACATATATTTTATATTTATAAGAACTTTATTTTTATTTTCTTAATGCACATTCTGTTTCTTTTCTTGTCTTGTCTTATTTTTTTTTACTTGTTTTCTTATGAAAGCATATTGCACATGCACACTGAGAGCCACTGTACCAGAGTCAAATTCCTTGTATGTTCCACACACTTGGCCAGTAAAGCTGATTCTGATTTATGTAGAAAACCAGGAAACTGCAAACAGTAGCATTACTTTTTTGTGACTGTATGTGTTGGTGCCATTCAAAAAGCCACTCTAAGTCAGCTCTATCAAAACAATGACAGGAGAACCATGTCTTTTTCTTAATGGTAACCACTGGCAGCAGAGCCTTGGTTAAAATTTTACCAATACAAAGGCTGGTTGAAAAGAGTCTCTACTGCTACTTTTTAAAGATGTTTTTCTTATTTTTGGCATTAAGTCAATGACTATATTTTATTTTGTCACAAGCTGTTTCAAGGTCTTTTCCACTCTGCCAGTAAAATAAAATTATCGTGTATTTATTTCTCACATAAATGCATCTACATTTTATAAACACACAATGACCTAAATAAATAAAAAAATCCCTCAGGTCACTAAAAGCCCATATACTCACAGAAAATAATAATAAAATGGAGAACAACTCATGGTGATGAGGTACCATGTCAAAAAGATCAAAAAGAAATGGACAGTGCCTCCACAGGGAAAGAAATTTGTTTCTTCCCCTGGCTTCTCAACATGTTATTTGTACCACTCCAAATCAGCTTGTCTCCAGGTTTTATCATCTGCATGTCCAATTTATTTTCTCCCATCAAAAACTTTACTGATGGAAGAGTTTGTAACTATCCATTCATATGTTAAGCATTTCTCCCCAAGCCCACACTTTGGTCCAAAGACATGGTGCATACGGATAATTGCATGAATATGATCTGAAAGAGAATACCACATCAGATTGTTGACAATAGCTATAATGTAATATACTGTAGCTTCTCTTTGCCCATGTAAATATATTGCATGCAGTTTGAAAAATGAAAATTCAATGAACATCATATTTTCAGCATCATGACATCACAGAGGTGTATACAACAACATACAACCTATAGCATCATATAACCTGAATGAAGGCTTACTGTAGCTCTGACTTTTGCTCAGAGGCTGTGTAAAAATAAATGCTCTTCAAGTGTAGGTTATGTTTATTATGAGCTGTCATTTTTCAGTTGTGGGATACACCTGTCTATTACGTGGTGGCACTAAAGAGAACAAGGGAGCGGCTGTGGGAGCTCATGATACATACAGTATACTGACAGCCATCTGTTCACACTCCCAGTCACAGTCACAGTCACACCTGCAGGCAATTTAGAGATAACCCAACTAGAGCACCCAGAGGAAACCCATATGGAAAGAATATGCAAACAGAGACAACAGTGCTAAGCACTGCAGTAATCTGACACCCTGCATATTTAACAAAAAGATCTTAGGACAGTGTGATAAAACTTCTAAATGCAAGGTTCACTTAATTACTAATGTGCACTCAGGAAGGCCATGCTGCTTGCACATGACCTTCATTCAGGAATTCAGCAGCAGAACTCATTTCTGTTCAGAGATTATCTCTGGTGTGATATGTGAATATTATTGTTGATTTTTTTTTTGAGTCTTCCACTGACCTTCTACTTCCTGCACCAGCTCAGGAAGTTCGAGCTGCCTCAGGAGCTGCTGATACAGTTCTACAAAGGAATCATCGAATCTGTTCTCTGCTCCTCCATCACTGTCTGATTTGGCTCAGCAACCAAACAGGACAAGTACAGACTTCAGCGGACAGTCAGGACTACAGAAAAGGTCATTGGTGTGATCCAGCCCTCCGTGGAGGACCTGTACACCGCACAGGTCAAAAGGAGGGCAGAGAGGATCACTGCTGACCCCTCACACCCTGGACACAATCTGTTTGAAGTCCTCCCCTCTGGACGGCATTACAGGTCACTGTGCACTAAGACAACCAGGCACAGGGACAGTTTGTTCCCCCAGGCTGGCGTTCTGATGAACACTTAACCAACGACAGTATGACTGGACAATAACCCTCAGTGCAATACCTGTAAATATACCTCGTACAGATTATACAGATTCATACAGGTCTCTAGTTCTTAAGTACTCTGTTTTATCCCTAATTATGTCATTTAAATGAACATTCCTTTGTTGTCTGCATTGTTTACTGTCTGTTTATACTGCTTTTTCTGCATTGTTTGTTGATGTTAATACAGTGGAACCTTGGTTCTCGTGATTAATCCATTCGAAAAAGTCCAACGAAAACCGAATGTACAAAAACTGAAGCAATATTTCCCATAGGAAAATATGTAAATCCAATTAATCCGTTCCAGACACCCAAAAATATTAACAAAAAATACATTTTATAGAGAATAACTATATTTTTGCATACAGAAAACAATGAAAAATAAATATAAATTACTAATGAAATGGATAAATTAACATTTAACATCACTTTTACCTTTATTGAAGACTCTTGTTGGTGTATGGAAGACGGTGAGGAGGGGAGAGGGAGGAGAGGTTATTGTTTGGAAGGGGAATCCCCCTCCATAAGGACTTCATGTATCAAGGCCCTATCTGGGGTTACTTCCCTTCACTCATTTCTTCAGGGAAATGAGTGGCTGAGTCACGCGGGCAGGCGGACAAGTTTAGTACGGACTAATGACACTGAACCGAACAATCAACTGTACGAAAACCAAGCGGATGTACGAAAACTGGGACAAAATCTCGACAAAAAAAGTCGTCAAAAACCGAATCATACGAAAAGTAGGGCATATGAAAACCAAGGTTCCACTGTACTGCTATTTTGTTATATTACACAGCCTTATGCTGGTTTACTGTTTGCACATTGAGAGCCGAGAGTCCAGAGTCAAATTCCTCGTGTGTCCATCACACCTGGCCAATAAAGCTGATTCTCATTCTGATTCTGATTCTTTGACCTCTCCCCCGGTGTTCATCCAAAGCTGATGTTATCTGTTTTGTTCATGCAGTCTCTTCTGCAAGGCTCCTAATGTTGCAAGCAATCGAAGTTAACACAACAATAACACATTAAAACTAATTCAGTGATAGCTACAGCTTGCAGGCCAATTAACATTGTGGAGGATGGGGTCTGCTTGAAATAACTCGCATTGCATCCAAAGATATATGAATTGCTTTCAAGAGCCACCATTGAAACCAAGATATACCACTTGTATGACAATGACAAAGCTAAAGTGGAGGAGGTGTTGGGACAGACAAACACAGTTGGGCTCACCAGAGACTATTGGGCTTCTCTCAGTTCACTAGCATGGTCCCCGCCCTAAGGAAAGGATGAATGTTGCATGAATGTTTGAATACAGTGTAATGCTGGTGGACTGTGGTTTTGGGATAAAAAGGCTTTGGAGGCCTATGTCATTGACCTCCAAAACCTTCTATTAACATTTATTGCATAGCACAATTTCACAACAGCAATTGTCTCAGGGCACTTTACTGAATCACGTCTGGACCTTACACTATTAAAGGAAAATCCCCCTTGAGGAAGCACTTGGTGATCGTGGGGAGGAAAAAGCTTCCTTTAATGGAAAAAAACCTTCAACAGACCCTGGCTTTTGGTGGGTGGCCTTCTGCCTTGACCGGCTGGGTTGAGTGGATAGAGGAATGATAAGAAAAGTATCAGGACACAAGGAAGACAAGATAAAAAAAATGGAGCAGACTCAGTCAAGTGATTAATAGTGGCTGGAACAAAGAAGAAGACTGTTGTACAGTAGAGACAGTCAGGAGGATGAAGGAGGAAGAAGGCAGTGCTGAAGTGAAGCATCTCTCTGTGTCATCTGTTGATGCGGGGCTTGGGAAGCCTGCAAGGCTGTTCGGGTTGGATCAGAAGGTGGCCACTTGGAGAAAGAAACTGAGAGGACAAATGGTATCCCGGTACAAGTAGAGGAAGGAATGTTAGCAGGCAGCACAGTACCTGTTGAAAAAGAGGAGGAAGAACACATGGAATTGAAGGAGACAGCCTGGTGCCCAAGAAATGAGAAATGAAGGAACAGAATGAAAGACAGGAAGGAGCAATGAGTGGCTGGGGCCAGGAGGAGGCTGGAGGAATCCCCATGGAACTGAAGAATGAGGGAAGCTGACAAGGCAGCCACAGCCCTCCGAGGAGGATGCGGTGGTCTGCAGTGTGGCAAACAGGGAAGGCTCCACAGATGGTGGAGCAGGACTGGCGGGCACAAAAGCTGAAACAAAAGCCCAAAAAATGGCGAAGAAGATGACCTAGTGACGGAGCAGAAAATGATGTGCCGTCAGAAGATCAACTAAACAAACAAAACAAGGTGAGCATCCACATAAACAGCCTTATGAAAGAGCAGAAGCGGAAGATTAGTTTGAACGGGTGGCTTAAATGTAATGAGGATGGATTTGGCATTTTCAGGCATGACCCTGCTCCTGAGCTTCAGATTAAAATCTCCATTAATCACAGTTACCCTTGGGTCGCTTAAGGTACATTTAGAACCAGTGGAAGAAGTACTCAGATCCTTTACTTAAGTAAAAGTAGCAATAAAACAGTGTAAAAATACTTTGTTACAAGTAAATCTTACAAGTAAAAGTCCTGCATTTCAAATATTACTTAAGTATAAAAGTATTAGCATGAAAACATACTTAAACTAATAACAGTACTCATTATGCAAAATGGCACATTTCACATTCCTGTATATCAGATTATTGTATTATAATTACTGATAAATTATTATATACAACACATTTAATGTTGCAGCTGGTAAAGTGGGAGCTAGTTTTAACTGGCTTATATGTATTTAATGTGAACTACTGCTGGGTAGCTTGTGAATTTTCCACCATACTGTAGTTCAGTGAGGTTTTATACTGTTTTTTATTTTTATTTTTTTGTATTAATCTGGTTCTGAAAAGTAACTAGTAACTAAAGTTATACAAAAAATGCAGTTGAGTAAAAAGCACATTTGCAATTAGCATATTTGCTAATTGAAGTAAGTTCATGTTCAGGAATTTTGTTCCCAACGAATGAGCCGCCACACTCAGCAATGAGTAAGATATACCATAAATATCAGTGTACATATTTTTACAGTTACTATTTTTTCAGTGTAATGCATTGTATCCATTGTATTCATTTTACAAAGGAGTGGAACCACATTTGCAAGCAGTGAAGTCATTTTATACTGCACTACTGCCACTCCAAAGGGTCACTGACATCCCGCCCTTGTGCTGTTCATACAGATCAAGTAAAGGGCGGTATAATCAGAAGCCAGCCTCTGAATTCAGACAGCAGGCCGGCATTCCACACCAGAGGTGAGACGCAACATTGCTCTGTGTCAACTGTGACATAAATTTTGCACCGGTAATCTACAAACCAAAATAACAGGCAGGAGAGATAAATGCTGATGTAGTTTTGTTGGCTCTTCAAGCATTTTTTTTTACTTCACACAAAATTGATTAGCGTGCAAATGTCATGAGTAATAACTGCACTCAATGCATTTGTGACATCAGGAATGTTTTGACCTGTAAGTTAGAGGGAAGCCAAGAACAGTTTGAGGCAGAGAGGCGTGCAGACTTGAGACGCCCGTGATAATGTCATGCATGTATTACACCATCAAAACGTAGCACCTGGATTCTACACAGAGTGTGTCTCCCCTTTGTTTTTCCTGTGATACTACCTCCCAAAGTGGACTGAGAATGGCCCGCCATTTTGGCTTTGCACCTTACACACAGAACACAAGACGGAATAAAGGTGTACTAATCCTGCCTCGAAAAGGCAGTGTGTAAGGAGCTTGCAATACATCCATCCATCCATCCATCCATTTTCTTCCGCTTATCCGGGGCCGGGTCGCGGGGGCAGCAGTCTAAGCAAAGATGCCCAGACTTCCC
>NW_018127991.1:1419335-1440597 GCF_001952655.1 Monopterus albus
TGAGGCGTTCCCAGGCCAGCCGAGAGACATAGTCCCTCCAGCGTGTCCTGGGTCTTCCCCGGGGCCTCCTCCCGGTGGGACATGCCCGGAACACCTCCCTAGGAAGGCGCCCAGGAGGCATCCGAAAGAGATGCCCGAGCCACCTCAGCTGGCTCCTCTCGATGTGGAGGAGCAGCGGTTCTACTCTGAGCTCCTCCCGGGTGACCGAGCTCCTCACCCTATCTCTAAGGGTGCGCCCGGCCGCCCTGCGGAGAAAGCTCATTTCGGCCGCCTGTATCCGGGATCTTGCCCTTTCGGTCATGACCCAAAGTTCATGACCATAGGTGAGAGTCGGAACGTAGATTGACCAGTAAATCGAGAGCTTCGCTTTGCAGCTCAGCTCCTTCTTCACCACGACGGATCGGTACATCGACCGCATTACTGCAGAAGCTGCACCGATCCGCCTGTCAATCTCCCGTTCCATCCTTCCCTCACTCATGAACAAGACCCCAAGATACTTAAACTAGGTTTAAGTATCTTGCAATACATCAGATAAGAAAATAAGTTCCAGTCAATACTTCATACTGTAACAGCTTAAAAGAACTTGGTGAGTATACATTGTTGAGATAAAGTGTCAAAACCCATCAACCCAATGCACACTTTTATTGTGTTTTGAATTTTATTTGAAATGGGGGAAAATGCTATTTTTGCCCTTCAATCTACACATAGTAACCAACTAGAAAGTGACACATTTGCAAATGTATTAGAGATGAAAAGCTGAAATCTCTCACCAGCTTACTGTACTTCACACATTGCAGTAAACATGTTACCATGGTGTACCATTGATCATTACTCTTTCACTTTGGTTTGCACCTCTTACAGAGCAACACAGTTGCTTCTTGTTGTCAAGACAATATGCTCCAGTTTTCATTCTAGCAATATCATGAGATGTTTTTCACTTGGATTGCGGCTGCAAGAATAGCTGTTCATGATTGAGGCCACTGCGCTCCTGGGAACACTCCAAGCTTTAGAAATGGTTTTGTAACCTTAACCTTTTTTATGCCTAACCACAATTTTTGGCAAAGAGTTCCTTGGGCTTCATGGCTTGGTTTTTGTCCTGATAGGCAGTGTGAATTTTAAAACCTCATATACACGGGTGTGTGTGTCTCTAAACTATGGCCGCTCAGTTCAATTTGCATCTCATGGAAAAGTAAAGCCAACAGAATATACCTGACCTCAGTCTGAAGTGCCACAGCACAGGCTTGGAATACTTTTGTACATGTAAGAGGTTTTAACTCTTAATCATCTACAACACATTAAAGTGTGTAAAGAGTATGGAAGTATGGATACTACTTTCTGAAGCCACAGTAAATGTGTGTTTTAATGTGTGCATTAATGTGTATTTCTTACTGTGTGTATGGAGTAAATGTTGCAGCACTGTACTATGACAGAAAGCTTATAGACAGTGGGAAGTGTGCTGTCCACACACACACACACACACACACACACAGATGAGAAGAGCTGGCAGTGGTTAGATAATAGACCATCAGCTGAACAATAGCAGCTCTGTGTGTGCATGTGTGTGTTTGTGTGTGAATGTCTTATTACCACAGTGCCTGTGTATGTGCACCTTTACCTCTTTGTGTCCTCCACTTTGAGTGTTAGCATTTTTGATTTTTCACTTCCTTTGTGTAATTATGTGTGAGCGTGCTTTAACATGAGGGAGTGTGGGTGTGTATTAGTGTCTTTCTGTGGTTGTGTAGACAAATTTTAGTGTGAGACCAACACTGTGAGGAC
This sequence comes from Monopterus albus, assembly GCF_001952655.1. NCBI lineage: Eukaryota > Metazoa > Chordata > Actinopteri > Synbranchiformes > Synbranchidae > Monopterus > Monopterus albus. Next base: position 1,421,112 of record NW_018127991.1, read on the forward strand.
ACAATGGCATTGTGAGGGCATTTAATCCAGTTCTCTTCAAAGGTCTGTTTGAGGGTTAAGACTAATTTTGAGAGTTCAGGTTAGAATTATTTTCAGGTTAGAGGTTCGAATGAGTATCTTCACAAATAGAGAAAGACAATGTGTGTGTGTTGTGATCAATATACTGTATGTCCAGTAGGTATTGGCCTTGATGCACTGGAGTGTTTGTGAGTAGTCAGGGGTGTGAGTATGTTTATGTGTATGTGTACATAACAGTAAACACCTTGCAGCCTTGCTGTCACCATCTGTGGGGGGTCTATTGCTGCCCACAGCAGATTAGCTTGATATCACTGTTTGTGGGTGTTTGTAGGTGGGTGTGAGAATGTGATACCAGACATACAAAGAGGAACAAAGTTAATCTTTTCTAACCTTAGATGTATAGTATTTGATTTCTCATTGTGTGTGTGCCTTTGTTTTACTTACATTATAAAGGACCAAAGCCTGTTAACACACTCACATTGTCGGGGCCGGCCTCTGGTCCCCATAAGGAAATCAATGAATTTTAGGGTGGCAACATGGTTTAAGGTTAGGTGTTAGGCAAGTAGTGGTTATGGTTAAGGTTAGGATAAGTCTACAGGAAATGAATGTAAGTCAATGTAAAGTCCCCACAAAGAATGCAAACACAGCGTGGTGTGTGTGTGTGTGTGTGTGTGTGTGTGTGTGTGTGTGTGTGAGGGTGTTTGTCTTTTTAAAAAAAAGCTGTCTATTATGGAAAAAAACACTGAAGGACACAACACCCTTGTGAGTGGCTTCTTGCTTGTTAGCCTGTTAAACATCAACAACAATAAGTGTGAAAAAGAAAGAACAGAAAAGCTGCCTTCCCTTTGAAAATGTCACACATAAAAAAACAAATCCAAGTCAAGCTAAATGTGCATATAGGATAAATTCATATTATGACACGTGAATAGGTTTTTCTCTATATCCCATTAAAATGCACAGTTCCACTTCTGTTAACTGTGTCTTTTCTTGGCATTACACTCAGATGAACAACTGAAAAGTGTTGATGCTTTTGTGTAAAGAATAACAAAATCGAACCTGAGACTGAAGTTCAAACTCTGCTTTTCTGTTTTCAGAGTGGTTGGTTAATCACACTGACAAGAAATATTAGTCTGAATATGACACAGCATCTTTTCCTAGAAATTAGGTTTGAAAAAGTGGGGGTTGTCTTACATTTAAGGACTAGACAATTATGTGCTCATGACACCAAATCTTCATTTTGAATTCAGACTGTACAACTGTAACACCATCTTCTACAAGCCTGTTGAATTATGGATTATGTATACTGTTACTCTTGCGAGCATAGCAAGTGTTTTCAGTTCCATTTATAGCGAGTCTTTCAGAGCCAGTCAGCACTAAGTGTTTAGTTAGCCCAGTTTAACCTGTAGGAGTTTTTGGAGGACTCTTTATATGGGTGCTTCAGGTCAGAGCTCTGTATGGGTCCAGTTTTGAAAGCCTGCACATTGTAAAGCTCCATATTGGGCCCGACCCTTTACCCAGAGTTATTTCTAAATTAAATCTGGACCCAACCTGCAGTCATCTTAAATTGCTGGTGGGACCGTGGTGGAACCATGCACGATCCGACAGGTCTGACCGAGCTGAGGTGCTTGGTTGACAGTCTACATACTAATCAGCGTCTGTGTCTGTCATAGTAACTGTTATTTATTATGCTTACATGCTCAAACCTTATATGCCTTTTGAGACATTCTGCCACTGGCAGTTACTGCATCATGTCTTTTTTCATTGTTAAATCAAGGTTGTCAACTTTATACTGTGGAAAAGAGACAGTCACTCTCAGGCTCTGTTACTCATTTATGCTCGTGTGAATAGTATTTATCTGGCTTTTTCCACATTTCAGTGCCAGTCTTGGTCAAAAAAACACACTCTCTTTTCTAGAAATTACATTCCTATATATAGCAACTACACTACAACTGCTGATTCATTTTATAATGACCATATTTGGCCATTGGATTGTATTCCAATGCAACATGACATTAATACTTGAATGAATGACGCATTGTATTTTCCTAGACTACAGCAGCAGAAAAAGTTGGAGAAGGGAGTATGGCAGAAACACAACATGCACTGATGTCACACTGAGTTTAGTTTTAAATTCTGCTCAAATGTTTAAACTAAAGCCGATTTTGAAGTTTTGCCTTCTTCACCAAGCTCTGTGAGTCCACACGTAACCATGATAAATCACTGTCTTTGAGCAGCACCTCCATTGCTCATTCAGTTCAGTAGCCTCTCTCTCATCAGTGAGCTAGTTTTTGTCATTTGTAGGAGCAGTGATCATGGTATTGTGTTTGAGAAAAATATAGAGCAGGCTAGTTTAGACTTGTCACAGTTTTTGCAAACACACAAAAAACAGAAGGCTCTTGCTCTAATAAATATGAATGGAGAAAGGTGAAATGGGGATGTGTTCATTGTGGGGAGTATTAAAAAACGTAATAGTTTTTAGTATAAAAACATCATAGTCAGTACTGTAATAGGTCCAGTTCTGTTCCAACACTTCATTTTTATTGTTATTCAACTCTGGTAAACCTTCATGTGTGCTCTAAAATCTACAGTAAAGATCCAATACAAAAATCAGCCTTTCTCCAAGGCTGTGGTGTGGAGAAAATTAAGCAGACAGCTTTAAGTAACAAATGTTCAAACACATAAAGCAACAAAGTTAAAACAAAGTTGTGTTGAGTTTTTTTTACTGCACCCCAAGATCAGACAGGCCAGATCAGCCCTCCCACTTTCTTCCTGTTCCATCTGTGTCAGTAGGAAAATGCAGCTTTTCATTCATTCAAAAATTATGTTGCACCGGAATACAATCCAACACTCAAATGTGTATCTTACAAAACATATCTGAATTCGCAGTTTAGTTGCATAGGAACATTTCAAGAGACAAGGGCAACGGAACAAGCAGCTATAAACTGGTAGCTATAAACTGGTAGCTGCAGCGTGATCACAGCAGCTGTGTCATATATCAGATTTCAAATGAATGTTCACCAGGAAGTTCTCTTCTTTATTCTAACATATTTTACTATTTATTATTTCTTGCCATCCCTGGTAGGCTAGTAGTTAAGGCACAGCGCTCTCACCGCTGCACCCCAGGTTCGAATCAGGGTTGTGTCAGGAAGGGCATCCGGCATAAAACACGTGCCAAATGTCAACATGCGAGTCGTCAGATTTGCTGTGGCGACCCCTAAATGGGAAAAGCTGAAAGTGATTTTCTATTATTTCTTAACATAACTTAAGCATGTTCACCATGTTTAAGAAGATCTTTGACTAACATTGTGAAACCCAGTGTGACAGATAATTATTTATCTGGTGCAGTACCGGTATGATAAAGATTATGTTCAGACAGTTCTATTGTATAAACCATGGTCTGAACAAAAACACAACTCTGCGGTGTGAATACAGTACATCAATATCAGCAATACCTGAGGAGATTGTGACTGATCTTTTTCACAGTGTCTGTGTTTGACTGTGTCTGTCTTTCTGTAGTTGTGTGGGCACATTTTACTTTGATACCATTCTTAGACAGTCCTCATAACTTCAAACGGTTTTAGGTTTAAGACATTGTTTTAGTGTTCAGATTAGAATTAGGTTTTGGTTAGGGTTAAAGTAAGGATTGGGGTTAGGTATTTTGCTGTGGTTAGATTAAAGAGTTTGGAAATGCATTAAGACAGTGAGCATTCTCACACCCATAGTAATACAACTATGTGTGTGTATGCCAACATATCTCCCACCTGTGGCACAGCATCACACTTGCTAAGAACCTCCTTATAAGAAGCTACAGTAACACCTGCCTTGGCAAAGTATAGCTCTGCACTGTATAACCTGCCATGCAGCATACGTTTTTCCACGCAGTGCTGCATCAATAACACCTGATAAATTACCAAACAAACCCTTCTCTCTGCCAATGAGATACAAACACTGCTGCTGATGAATTAATCTGCTAACAAAGCTGCCTCGCATATTAATAAAGACATGTTTATGAGGTAAGGTGAACAGTCTCACACATCCTATAAAGCTGTGTTTAAGGGTGGCACGCAATTGTGTGTGCACGCTGCAGTGTGTGGAAAGGCAAGGGCTGTCCAAAGTGTGATGTGAGCAATCACTTGCTATTAAAAAGCACAAAGAGAAAGGGAAAAACAGGATGTTTAAAAAGGTATTGTAGATCTGTTATTTAACCTCTCACTGTGTGTGTGTGTAGGTGGGAGCTATGAGTTATGATTTGCACTTTCACAAACACACCCACTTATTCATTTCTGTATGTAAAAGAGTCTTTGTATTTCATGTCTTGTTTGTGCCATAGCCATTACATGACAAGCGTGTACGGTCACCTTTTTTCTATCGCTCCCTCACTGTGTATATGTGCTTGGATTAATGTTTCCTCCACTAGGTGGAGCTCTTCCTTTTCCTTAGCCACTCTGCACTCTATTCCCTCCCGGTGGATGTGGCTGCCAGCTCTCTGACTAAAGCAGCAAATGGATCAACAGCAGAATAACAAAAAGATGGATATGATCCCTCGATATCCCCTCTTTCTCCAACTCTGGCCTCCTTTCCAACTGGAACCAGCATGTGTCTCATATCTGGCGCGTGTCTCTGTTCTGATTTAAACGGATTACATTTACACCTGGTGTTAAAATGCATCCCTGGTATACACACTTAAATCGGATTTCTCCTCCCCTTGCCAATGTCTCAACAGATTGTTGTGCACATCTGTTGTCATTCTACCATTTTACACCAACAGCAATATATAAATGATGGGTTCAACTCTGAGATACAGTTTATACAACTTCTCTGCTCCACATCAAGTTCAGGCACACGTAGAACTGCTCTGGCACAGCACTCAATAACTGTGTAACTACTGCATCAAAAACGAAGAGTGTGTGTTAGTGTACATACTGACATCATGGTTTTCTAATTCAAACACTGAGCACATTTTTATTACATTATTCATGGCTTTGAAAATGAAAACAAATAAGTAGTTTTGCTCATTTTTCATCCATTAGTATAGTCTTACTCAGAGCTGGATGAATGCAATATGCAACCCCAAGGCAAAAATTAGCCTTGGGCCCCTGTTGTGCATTGAGCATCTCATAATTAATTTGTTTTTGGTCATTTGATTAAGCATGCATTTTTGAATATGCATCATGCATACTTAATATGAACTGAGATAATAAAGGTCTTAAAACTAGATTTTAACGCAAGTTCTCTACATGATGGGGCCACAGGATTAGGCACTCCCCTTATTTTGTTTTACATTTCCATAAATATGGATGACTTGCAAGAGACACACTGGTAAACAGCCTTGTCCTGTCAACTCTCCACTCCTCATTTGTTCTTTTCATTATAAAGTTGCAATTTCCAAGCTCACGGTTGGGTAACCCTGTCACTATGACATCATCAGGGGTGTTTTCTTTGCCTTCAAAAGGTTCTGTTTTATCAGGCTGAGCATTACTCCTTATGACAAAAAAAAAGATCCTTATTTGTGAAAATGGGTGGAATGCTCCAGGCAACCATTTGTAATTTTAGGCCATTTTTGAGCAAAATTTCAGTTTATCGGATTACAACTAACTGACCAAACAGAGGATATCAATACTGGCTTTACAAATTCAGCATCTGTGTGCAATATTTTTCTGAGGACTAGAAGTTTAACTTCATTGATGTGACCAGGTGTATTTCTAAGCATTGTGGTCATACTGTAGTAAAATCCTATTCCATTACAGAATGCTTTTCCTGGTGGTGTTCTGACAGCTAGTCAGTCAAGCTGCTATTACCCTGGTCAACAACAGAGGACACAATGCCAGCCACACCATCAGAGACAAGTTGAAACAAAGGTGAAGAAAAAGACTCAATGGCGCTTTAGGATGAACAACAGCCCTCTCAATATGCCAACCTGATGGAAGAGCCACCGATAAGGGCTGGCTAATTGTAACAGTGTTGACAAAATGGTCTGTTAAAGGTTGCCCACCTCAGCCTGAATGATTCATATACAGAATAGGGCTAAAACTAACAGTTTTCTTCAGCTAGTGATAATCTTTAAAGCTGCATTAAGATTTAGCACAAATTTGGATATATCAAGTAAAAAATTGTTTAGAAGTGTTTTCTCCCTGCTGTACTAAACCCCTCACCCCAATCTATTTATCCAGGTGTGGGACCAGCACGGAAGTCACTGGTGTGAAACCCCTGTGGCTTGAGGTTCCCCAACCAGAAATCGAGCCCGGGCCACAACAGTGATAGCGCTGAATCCTAGCCTCTTGCCCTCTGTGGCCAGTGTTTTTAAAATCCACACTGCACTTCTTCTATGCCTGCAAGGATCCAAAGGTTATAAGATGTGTTTTTCAAACCAGTATAGCTAATTTCAAAGATGGGTCATGGAGGTTCACTGTGCAGGTAAAACCCGGGCTGGGAGCAGACTTGTTATGCCCAAGAGACCGTGTTCTGTAATACAGAAAAGGTGTGACAAAGAGTGAGGCAAAACCAGGGATAACATCAGTTTGGCATGTCAGAGATGGAGAGCACTAAAAGCATCCAAAGGACTAAAATTTGTCAAAGATGTGGCCTTTTTCCTTCTGGCTATATAAGTACTGTAGCTGGCTAATGTGTTGACATCATTAGCAAACTAACATTAGCTTTTCAGTTTTGTACCTTTGTATTGAATTATTCTGGAGTCATTCCAACTGACTGCAATGTTAGTCTTTTATTGTCCAAATAGCAGAAACCAGCGCATTTTCCTCAATTAACAAATGAAGTAGTTTTGCTAATCTTTGTTCTATTTTGGTCCAGTTTATGTCAGACATAACTCTGCAGTCCATGTAGCATTTTAATGAAAAGCTGTTAAAATATATGCATCAACACAACTAGAAAAGTGTGCAGTTGTTCAACTATCAAATTGTAACATGAAACTTATCATTTCATATATAAATCGTGGTTATGTGTGTCAAGTGTGTAACACTGAATGCAATGTGATAGTAGCCAGAACATTAGTGCTGTATCAATATTATTGGGAAAAAACATTCCTCTGTATAATTTTGTTTTACTTCAGATACATCCACTACAAACAATGTTAGATTTACGTTTGCATATGGCTAGAATGTAAACCTCTTTATATGACACTTCATCTCTGCAATGCCACCGAAAACCACGGTGGCTCTATATTCCATATATTAGTTCTGGAGCCTGTTATTACTGCTGTGCTACCTGACTGCAACCTGATGTGGCTGTCGCGGCCACATATGACATAGTTTCACAAACAGGGCAGGAGGCACAAAGAGGAGTGGAGGGTGAAGAGGATACTGTTCGAGTTAGGTTTGACTCTCACTTCCCTCTTAACGGTCGAAAATTAGAGGGAGAAATTTGTTTAATGCAGCTTTAAGATTCAAAATACTCTTGTGGTTCACTTAATATCTTTCACTTGTGTCTCAGGGCCTTCTGTCTATGTTGGTCTGTGAGAATGAAGGTCTATTCTTGACCTTGGGAATGTTTCTGTGATGGAATACAATAAATTCAAGGCTCTCTTAACAATTTTAATGAGCTTTTGGCTGTATCTCATAGCTTTCTTCAAGTACTCAAAGAATGCTGCATATTCAAATAAATGATGAAGGGTACTCAAGTACAAAGACAGGAGGATCCCAGTAGGACATGGAACAGACGTTAAGAACAAGTGCAGAAGGTCCAAAACAACTGGTTTGTAGACTAAAAATAAACAGTAAACTAAATATTAATACACATATTTTAGCACATCACAGTATTATGGGTAAGAGTTAGCATGCTTACATTAGTAGCAATAACATGGATATGAACAAGGTCCAGTATGTTTTCTCTTCTTGTAGCAAACTTGGCATGTTGGTGGAATACCAGCCAAACAGTCTTTTGATTTACATGCAGAAAAATCTGTTGTGGTGTGCTGTTTGTCAATCACTGGTGCTGCTCTGCAGCTCTCAGAGTGCCTCTGTTGCATTAGCACAATAACAATAACAATGGTAAATTACACTTTCTGATCATAAACATTCATGCACCCCGAAGTCTTACCAAACATCAATGATTCCCTTTGGGCTCAGTAGCAAATATTTTCATTTTGATGGGGCCTTAGGCTTTTGACAAACACATCACAACATTCAACAACACATAATCACACAACTCTTCGCATTAAACATAAGTATGTTCTTGTGATCCAACTAAAGAATGTCGGATTTTGTTCAAATGGTTTAAATGCAGAAAAATAAAAAAAATGACTGCACAAGACTCATATATGGAACTATATGTCTAGCAAGAGAACTAAGGCAAAATATATATTAACTGAGCATAAGAGAGGCGAATTGGAATTATCAGAATCGGCTTTATTGGTTAAGTATGGACTGTATTTAATCTTAATTATGATTTTATGGAAACAGGTCTCTTTAATAATATTGATTAAGCTAGGTGTACATGTTTTTAGGTTAATGTACACCAAAGCACACACAAGTTTATTGTTAGGTGCACACACATTTATTACCGTTACTACTACAACAGTGACAAAGAGTAAACACTTGGAACTAACATAGCACAGAGACACAAGGGAGTAAAACAAGGTTGGGGTGAGTGAATCAATGAGTAGCAACCAAATGCTCACTCTGAGAAGCAACGAGTCAAATCAGCTTATTTGTTAATTACCAATTAAAAATCAAAATGATGAAAGCACCAGGGTTTAAACAAGTTCACTGGAGGGCTTTGTGGAATACTTACATGCACCATGGGGACAACCTTTTCTTATGTTGCAGAGCTGAGCCCAAATAAACCAAATCCTGTATTTGTGTTACTCTGATGGACTGTTTGGAATAGGGGTTGGGATGGAGGAGAGTTCCTCATGAGCTGGTGACATGATGAAGGCTTTACTTGACTCTCACCGTCCCCCTTGTCTCCCAGGCAGAGACTTAGTTACAGTAGGCTTTTTTCAGTCTGACCACCCAAACGATGCATCCTGACCACTCCCAAGGATGCAGAGTCATTGGGAAATAAAGGGGTCCCCTGCTGTTCAGGGACAGGTAGCTCTACTTTAGAAAGTTGGTACTGTCATAATTCACTCTATTTCCTGTCTCAAGCTATTAGAGTATTTTGGTACACTTCTGTTTTTTTCTGTTCTTATTACACTCACCTGGTTCCCCTCACCATAATCAAATGACTGTATTTAAGGCAGGAGCTTACATTCACTGACTGCCAGATTGTTTCACAAAGAAGCGCCGGCATTACAGCTCAGCAGTCATGCCCCTACCTTTTCTATGTGTCCTCATTTTTTCTGGTCTATGTGTTTTGATGGATATCTCCTGTGTTTGTTTGCTTCCATTCTCTGGTCAGTAGTATCGTGATAGGTTTCATGTTTATCCAGTCATGAACAGACTTTCCACTCTTTTCCATTGAAGTAGAAGGCCTCACAGGCTCCTGCTCTCAGGACCAATGAGAGACCACTCCACTGTGTAAAAGGTTATTTGACAAGTAAAAATATAACTACAGTAGTTCCATCAATAAATAATAAAAATGAATAAAAAGCTTTATGTTTGCATTAGCCCTCACATCAGCTGGCAAAAAAAGCTAAATTAATTTTATTTCATTCTATTTTATTACTTTTTTTTCCACTATCAGCAGTAGCACCAATAGCAGCCAGAAAAAAGAGGTTAATTACTTAGAATTAAGTTGCTTTCGTCAACGAAAATGAGACGACGCAACGTAAATGCTGGTCATGTGACGATGACTATAATTAAATGTATAATGCAATATTGTTGACGAAAACAAACAAGACTAAATGTGGTTTACAAAATAAAAACTATGCTAAAATGTCTCTTCATTTTCGTTGACCAAAACGAGACAAAATGAAATGTTATAACGTTATTTCATCTTGTTTAGTCGTGTTATTATTATTATTATTATGCAATATTTCTGTTTCCTGTGTCTCGCTTCAGGGGCTGCATCAGGTCGCACTGCGCAGACGCAGGCGATGTCACTTCCTTAAGCGTTCGTCATTATTTAGAAGACAACAAACAAAGTTAAGTCTGACACAGAGAAAAGGGGCCGTTTTTGAGAGAAAAAGAAGAAACGACATTTGGAAAAACTTTCATTATATAGAAGTGGAAAAGAAAACGGAGTGTGTTGTGGAAAAAGATGGGGAGAAATGCAGCCACAAAATCAAACAAAATGTGTATTGGATGTATTCTTGAGTCTATACTACTTAGGTATTTATACTATATTGACTGGGTTAAATAGAATTGCATTACTAAAATCCACTCGCGGCATTATTTAGAAGACGACAACAAACAAAGTTAAGTCTGACACAGAGAAAGGGACCGATGGCCGGCCAGCCGGGGTTCGTCTTTGGGAGAAAAAGAAGAAACGACATTTGGAAAAACTTTAATTACATAGAAGTGGAAAAGAAAACAATGTGTTGTGGGAAAAGATGGGGAGAAATGTGGCCACAAAATCACAGAAAAAGTGTATTGGATGTATTCTTGAGTCTATAAGGTAACAATAATATAATAAGGTAACCTTGTTTGAAATGGGTTTGGCTAAAAGAAACTTTTGGTTTCATCTACTACTAGGTACTTATACTATATTGACTGAGTTAAATAGAATTGCATTACTAAAAAGAGACAAATACAATTTTCATTGACTAAAATTAGACTAAATGCCATCCGTTTTCGTCGACTAAAACTACATGAAAATAGTCATGGATAATTCTGACTAAAATAAGACTAAAATGCTCAGACTTTTAGTTGACTGAAACTTGACTACACTAAAAAGAGTATGAATGTGACTAAAACTAATAAAAACTAAAATGACAGCTTCACACAAAGACTAGACTAAAACTAAAATTAAAACAGGCCACCAAAAACAACTATACTTAGAATGACCTGGTTTTCTGCATTAATTGTCCATAAACTGTGACTTGTGACTTTGTCTACATTACAAGTATAAACAAACACAATGTGCTTAAAAGGCTTTTTCAGGTTGGGCTTAAAACATGCCCATATGTAGGTGAGGATAGGACTGTTTTCATCCACAATACAACTATGCTGTAGAAAATGAGGCACAAAATACCCAGCCCTCATTCTGCGCAAAAACACATCTTAAGCTTCTGCAGACCCACCAAGACAGATGTGAGTCAGGATCTTTCAATGTTACACTCTATTTAAGACAAATGTCCCTGTTTTGTTTCCCAGAACAGGAGTTCCCCACTGAGCTACATTCTAGTAGTTGGGTCTAGGTTTTGTAGCTACGTTTACTACTCAAACTTCAAGGTTAACTTGAAAGTGAGTCTGTACTTTGCAGTTACATTAGAAGTGATGTTGATAGCTGCTACTCCACAGAAATGATTCAGCAGTGTTCTGTGTCATGTTAATACTCGATGGGAACTTCTGGTTTTACATATGTGATTTTGATAGCCAATAGGTTGAGAGAGCCTATCTGAATTCGTTGCTTGTGTTGGAGTTCTTGGAATGGACACTGAGTGTTGAGTATTACATTTATTTCTTTCTTGTGTTTTGGAGGATTATAAACTTAGTATGGTCACACCCCCACAGAAGTTCTTTAAGGAGTTTATTAAAGATCAGCTACTAAAACATGCCAATCATATGACACTGAGATTACTAGTCCAGAGAAATGTCTAAAAGAAAGCAATAAAGATGCCCTTAAGGCTATGTTAATTGAATATTAATTGAAAATTGTGTCCTTAAACCTGCCCCTGCACCTTAAACTATATTTACACCTGTAGATAGTTTGCCTTGTCAAATGTCAGACACCATCCCTGAGTTGGCTTTACAAGAACTGCAATAGCAAGATAGGCAAAAAAGGCAACAGCTGAATGAGAAACAAATGCATTTTGAACATGAATGTTTCCTCAGAGAGCTGGACTGAAGCAAGCTGCTCTATCAACCTCGATCAAGCTTGATCCATTTGGTTTTGACATTATCAAATATATTAGGTTGGATCCCCCTTTTGTAGAAGAAGAAGGTGATGAATCCTTCTCTCATTTTGAACATGTGCCAACTGCTTCATAGAGGGCTAAGCATGCTTGAACATTTTGCAAAGCATTTAGGTTGGAAAGGCACAAGAAATGTACTTTGCTTTGAGCAGTGAGGAAAGTGCCAAGTGTATGAGGTAGTTCCTGGAGCACATTGGCAATGTTTTAGAAGCCTCGGTAAGTATTACAAACAAAAGATGGAAGCAAAAAGGAGACTCTTTTTTATTGATGGTACAAGTTTCAGAAGGCAGAAACAAAAGACAGTGATATCAGCTGTAAGCAAAGGGATGGACCAAGTCAGCACATGGACCAACAAGGTACATCAGCAAACCACCCTCATATCAGCCAGTCTTGCCATGGTTGGCCAGATCAATCTGCAGGACAGGGGGTCTCTCTCTTTTACACACACACACACACACACACACACACACACACACACATACTGTATCATTGTTTTTGTCACTTACAGAGCCCCTACATAGGCTGACATTCATTTCCAGGAGACTTATCCTAACCTTTACCCAAACCTTAACCAAAGCCAACACTTGCTCTAACATTACACCCCACTGTTTTCATACAATTTGACGAGCTACATCATGGAGACTAAAGAAACTCAGGCACCATACACACGCAAAGACTCTGGACCCTAGACTTTCACTGACATAAATAAGATGAAATAATAAGATGATAAAAATAAAATAGAATTCTCATCTTTTACCAAATTTATTTATATATGTTAAGTGATGAACCGCTTATATTTTTGACTTATCTGATAATTAACCTTATTTCATTTTGGCACTCCACAACAGACTTGTTGTAACTGGGACTGTCACATATGCCATTTCATTTTAATTTTATTTTTTCACAGCTGTTAATTGGGATCCTAATTGAACTGATTTAATTTAAGTGTGCATTTTCACTACTGACTTTGGGAAATGTAATTTGACTAATTAATGTTGACTATACATTCACTTACATCTGCTTTTCATGGAGCCGTCGGGCATAACCCATGGTCTCCATCATGATAGAGTTATTAGCACAGTTGTCACCATAACTGTAGCATTGATTTAGTGATACTATACAGCCATCTGTTTTTACATGACAGAAGTTTTGATGCATAGCTCATGTGGCAGCAACTGAACCAATGACAAGTGAGCAAACTGCATTCACTGATGAAGACTGTGCAATTTAACTGAAAGGTCAAACTAATTTAATTTAGCTGACAAAACAATCTTACCTCATTTAGTAGCTGTTTTGGAGGTTGTCACATGTCACATCAACTTTATCAGCAAATGAAACTCATTCATGTTGGCTTCAAAGGAGAAGTTCAAAGTTCATTCTTGATCTTGGAAGTGACAGCTGTAAAAAAAAAAAAAAAACATCTTCCTACAAGGTCCATTAAGTAGCAGTTTTTCTGTGGATGAAGGCCATGCTTTATGATTGAAAGCTCAAGAGCAACTACTCCATGGACTTTGAGGTGAGACTGTTTTGTCAACTGCTGTAGAACGTGTACTTTACTTTTCCCCAAATTTATTAATGGACACTTCAAGCTGAATTAAATTGTGAAATAAAATTTCATACTGTATACTACAGAGGAAATGAGAAGCAAAATGCAGGGCTGATCAGCTGCTTATTATCATAAATCTGACATCTGGATAGACTTTGCTCAACATCAGGTCATCAAGAATATTTTCACGTTCTTGTCCTAAGACTCCTAAAAGTCTGAGTGTTCCCAGGTGGAGTCACCAAATTCTCTTGACTGAACAAACTTGACATAAATCACTCGTCTCAGACTGATGAATTCCACCTGTTTGTGAAGAGGCGCGTGTTTGTGAGATTTGATCATTAGCATCATCAACATCTTAAAAATTGACATTTAAGACTGCCTGTTCAGCTTTGTGGGAAAGTCTGATTCACAAAAATGTTATACAAGAATTTCTCACTGCAGCGCTTGAAGTCTAATAACAGAAATCAGCAAACAGAAACAAAAAGTCTGCAGAGTCAGTAGTCATATTAGAGGAGTTCAGACAATTAGAAAATGTTAATTGTTGTCATCAGAGCAGTTGTACTGTGACAGGCTTCATGAAGTCAGATGCTAAAAAAAAAACCATCTTTCTAAAACAAAGCACTCCATGAATAAAATTTGAGGAGGTCAAGGTTACAGCCAGCACTGAGATATCAGGTTGCAGCAGGCGATGTTACAATGTCAGGTGTTAGAACAGAGGATGACAGTGGACAGAGACCTGCAGAAAGACCCTGAGGCAGCTGTCAGAGGGAGACACTTTCCAGAGCTCCTACTGCAATGTAGAAACCACTGCAACTAAATATGACCACAAACACACTAAAATCTAAGAAAAACTAACTTTTCTGTAATTGACAAACTTCAATGATGATGATAATATAATGGACAGAATAATAATTTAACAATAAGTATTAATTTTATTGTATATTTTTAAATAAACTATTTTTATACCACGTTTAAATTTGAAATTGATTCAGATTAAGCCACTGTAAGGCCGTTTCCCCCTGTGAAGAATAGAAGTCTCTGTGTTCAGGACTTGTGCAACAGGTCTGGTCCACCTCAGAAAAAAATGGGTAAGTACAACAATTGGTCACCTCCCTGAATTTTGTTTTAAATCATATGCCTTTAAGGAATTAATCTGTCCATGACTAGTTGAGACCCAGTGTCCCTCTTTAGCTTCATTTGTTGCTCTCCTTCTCTTTGGCTTGCTTATCTCACCTCCTGTTATTCTTCTCATCCCCTCCTCGCTGTTGTAAATTCTCTGTCTTCTCAGCCGTGCTTGATTGACTCTAGCAGAGCTGATTGCTTCTAATTACTCCAACACATTGCTGATTAAACCTCTGACACACATTGGAGCACATGCACAGATGCACTTGTGGATTAAAAAAACACACCCATAAACAAGTTTTTCATCAGCACATGTGCAAATGCAAAAACTTTCTGCTGTCTTATGCTTATGAGGACCTTTAAAATCCTAAACCATGACTTTCAATATCCTAATCCCTCAAACTTGAACAGAGTAGTTGATTATTTTTGGGAAGAAAGTGCAGTCTTTCCAAGTGTGAGATGAGAAGATGAATATCATTTTCAAGTCTGTATGCTGAGTACAGAACTGGCTAGTTTAGCATAAGGCCTAAAAACCACAGGCCATAGTCTCCAAGTGAAACAGCTGCCCGCATACTGTATGTGTAGCCTACACATTCACACAAAATGGCCTTTTTTGTTTAGCCTGTACACAGACAGAAATGTCCTTTCTTTGATTAGTTACCACTTATCGCCACAGATGGTTGCTGGGGAGTGACCTTCAGTAATGTAAGCAAAATAATCTGGATAGACTGTTGGTTTGTTCCCAACATGAAACCTGAAATCTGATTGTTTGACTGCACCTGTTTCTCACCCTGATGGACCCATTAGTAGCTGTGTCCCCACATCTAAGCAGTGAGCACAGCATTATCACCACTCATGGAACTGATGGCATTAGGAAAAAAGTACAACACGCCTGACCACACATACAAACACACACACATTCCACAGGATGGCAGGGATTACTCATATGGGCTCCACAGTGCAGTGAGCCAGACGGCAAAATCAATTATGTTCAGCTTGTGGCTTCAGTAGTTAAAGCATCTGTAAATATTTGATAAATGTCAGCTCTCTCATCGCTCAATCTCTCTCTAC
Source organism: Monopterus albus (assembly GCF_001952655.1). Taxonomy (NCBI): domain Eukaryota; kingdom Metazoa; phylum Chordata; class Actinopteri; order Synbranchiformes; family Synbranchidae; genus Monopterus; species Monopterus albus. The sequence continues at coordinate 1,436,840 of NW_018127991.1, forward strand.
ACCAGCCAACCCTCTGTAATCACAAGAAACTCTACTTACAGAAACAAATTTAGAATGTAACCATCTTTTAATGCAAGATTCACCTGCTGATTATTAATAGACCCAGTGTTGGTAAGTGTGCAAATATAGAAAGAGTACAATTTGATTTAGCATTTGTTTAGGTGTTTTGGTAGTGGCACAAAGTGTAAAAAATGATCACCTGCTTTATAGGTATGTGATGCATCAAGCTCGGGTCCTCTACCAGAGGCCTGGGAGCTTGAGGGTCCTGCGCAGTATCTTAACTGATTCTAGGACTGCACTCTTCTGGACAGAGATCTCAGATGTTGTTCCTGGGACCTGTTGGAGCTACTCTCCCCTGTTCCTATTAACACGGGGACCACTTGTGCCTTCACCTTCTACATCTTTTCTAGCTCTTCTTTCAGCCCTTGGTATTTCTCAAGCTTATCGTGTTCCTTCTTCCTGATGTTGCTATCGCTTGGGATTGCTACATCTATCACTACGGTCTTCTTCTTCTGTTTGTCCACCACTACTATGTCCAGTTGGTTGGCCATTACCAGTTTGTCAGTTTCTATCTGGTAGTCCCACAAGATCTTAGTTTGGTCATTCTCAACCACCTTTGGAGGTGTATCCCATTTTGACTTTGGGACTTCTAGCCTGTACTCGGCACAGATGTTTCTGTACACTATGCCAGCTACTTGGTTATGGTGTTCCATGTATGCCCTGCCAGCTAGCATCTTGCACCCCACTGTTATGTGCTGGATTGTCTTGGGGGCATCTTTGCACAGCCTGCACCTGGGGTCCTGTCTGGTATAGTAGACCCCTGCCTCTATTGATCTTGTACTTAGAGCCTGTTCCTGTGCTGCCAGGATTAGTGCCTCTGTAGCCCGTTTCAGTCCATCTGATAATGAAAGATGTTTCTTATTAACAGTAATTCAACAGGTCAAGCAGCTAAATCATTTTTTAACAAGAGATATTTTGGGCTGTGAAGGGAACTGTTTAACTTATCAGGAGATACAGTAGTTTGTGACTTCTCAGATTATGATAGTAATGATGGCAATTACTTAATGTGCATTTGTTTGTTATCAAATTGTCGTTTACTATAATTTGTGTCTGTGTGACTCAGTAGCTCTGATTTTCAAAGATTACTTTGTATTTAATTTCATTAATTTTTGCTTTGAAAAATAAAACATTAATTAATATTTTTCATCACTGATGATGAAATTAACACCGTTGATGAAATTGTATAATTTCTGGCAGAGCCTAGCAGCAGTGCACTCAGTCAGAATAGGCAAACTTTGAGCGGTAACACTGAAACATGCCAGCAATCATGTTCTACCAAATCAGTGTGTATGTCATGTATATGAGTAATACAGTATGTGTCTGCTGGCTTCTGCTCCCTAGACCCCCGAGGCCTTTATTACACTCACTACTAAAGCTCTTGCTGCTTGGATTCAATGGGGAGCACCCTCAGGAGCAGAGCCTGTTCTGCCATAATATTAATATATAACCATCTATGCAATAAATGATCCCATACCCTGCGGCAAGAAAACCATTTGTTACTTTAATTTCCTACATTTACTCCTCCCTTCTTCCTAAAATGAAAAGTCAATTTCCTCTCTTATAAATGATTAAGAACTCAGATGTGTTGATTTCCAAATAACATAAGTGGAGGAAATCAAAGCAGTCAGATGTATCTACCTAGAGAATGTTAACGCTTCATTTCTCATATCATCTGCTAAAAATGATGGTGTTTGGGGTTATGATGACTTCCCTCACCTTGACATGGGGGGATGAAAAAGTTTTATGACAGATGACTGAGGCATAAGGCAGATTCTCCATTTAATATTCTCTAGCAAGTAAAAGCAGCTCTTAGTTGCCTTTGGTATGCAATGACAGCAGCAAACAAGCAATCAAGATTTTCTAACTGAACTTGATTGACCATGATGATGCCAACAACTTTCAATGTTAGGGAAATGTTTGACCAAATAACTTCCCAAAAAAACTACAACTTTGTCATGATATCATAATATTCATTCAGCACTCATCACCTGAAATACTTTTCTTACTCACCTCTCTTTCATTCCAGACCACTGACCCCTCCTGCCCTGCTTCACTAAGTCTACATTCACACTGATCTGGCAAAATCATAACTCCCTGCTGTGTTTTAACACAAGAGGCTGCGTTGGTCAGGGGGTGAGGGCTTGCAGAGGAAGTGTTGTAGGCATTTATGATGTAGGGATGAGACCACATGAGTGGCTTCATTCACATTTCCAGCCCGTGAGCTTCCCCTGTATTTTGGTTAGCCATGCCGCTAACGTAGCCTACTCTACTTTGGCACCAATTTCTACCACCAGTGTGTCAGCAGTGATGGATAATATATATATGTATATACAGTGGGTACGGAAAGTATTCAGACCCCCTTAAATTTTTCGCTCTTTGTTATATTGCAGCCATATGCTAAAATCATTTAAGTTCATTTTTTTCCTCATTAATGTACACACAGCACCCCATATTGACAGAAAAACACAGAATTTTTGACATTTTTGCAGATTTATTAAAAAAGAAAAACTGAAATATCACATGGTCATAAGTATTCAGCCCCTTTGCTGTGACACTCATATATTTAACTTAGGTGCTGTCCATTTCTTCTGATCGTAGTCAGTATCCGTCACCACTCTTGGTTATGATCTGGCTGAGGGGGTTCAGCCCTATGCAGAACAGCAGTGGGGACAGAGCATCTCCTTGGTAGATACCTGTCAGGTCCGCTCAGCGCGACCTGCCTCTTTTCTGTTTTTCTCTCCTCTGTTCTCTCGACCTGCAGGATTCGCACCTCAGCTGTGTTGCATTCATAATTAGTGATTTGTTTGTCGGTGCACAGAGCTGGGGTGCATCCCGCTGATTGTTCTCCTTATTTATACCTCTGGCAGACGCTCCGTCGTTGCCGGAACATTAACTATGTACCGCGTAATATACAGTACATGTGGTTAGAATGCTACGCTGACAGGTCCTGTGCGTTTTGGCTTGACTCTACCACACTACTTATGCGCTACACTAACTTACACTACACTACATATTATACATAACGTACATAACTTTACTTACCCCAAGTATGTGATTAATGTTATGTTTCTACCACGTAAATGAATGTGTGTAAGATGCTACGCTGACAGTTCCTGTGCGTTTTGGCTTGACCTTATCCACATTATTTATACGTTTCGCAAGTCATCTTTTGTTTCCAAGCTGACTGCTCCTGTGCTGTGGATTACATTGTGTACGTTGATCTTTTTGTTCTTTCACCTGTCTGTCTTCGTCTTCCTCCCCCATCTCAACTCTACCCAGACTGTATATGTACTTGGGCTTTGTTCTGTTCTTTTGATACTTTGTGTTCTTTTGTAACCAGCAACCAACATGTTTTTACCCCTAGCACCTGGGTCTGCAAACTTCAGTCCAACCGCAGTCCTCCCTCACCCTCCTGAGGGGGGCTACCATAACAACACTTGATGTTGACTTGTGCAGTTGGTTTGAAGTTGGCCTCTAGGGTTGTTTTCCACATTCCCATTGAGTTCTTGATGAAGGCTCTTAGAGTCCTGTCGATGTTGTACAGACCAAACAGGCATTGAGTCATAGGCTTTCTTGTAGTCAATCCAGGCAGTGCACAGGTTGGTGTGCCTAGTCTTGCAGTCTTGAGTGACTACTTTATCAACCAGTAGCTGGTGCTTTGCTCCTCTGGGGTTACTACCAATTCCTTTCATGTATTT
>NW_018127991.1:1441254-1443480 GCF_001952655.1 Monopterus albus
TACATACATACAATCCCCTGTAGAAATGAATGGAGAGGGCTGCGTTTTTTTTTCACACCTTTGAAACGCAGTCTGAACATGGCCTAACCCTGCTCTCCTGCCATCGTGGTCCCCTGACCCGCCACATCTCCCCCAACTCACCTGTGTTTCATCTGCTCAGTGAACCAGCCAGTACAAATTCCTCAAGCCTTCCACTAGAGATTTTTTTGAGTTATTTTCCAGCATCCCACCTGCCTTTTTGTCTGTTCCATGGACACTGCATGGCACCAGCCCTTTCCCGGCCCCACTGACTGCCTCGTGTATGGACCTCGCCCTTGTAGAGTCCCAGTCTGATTTTGTTCTGAATGCTTTGCGTGCCTATTTAGTTCTGTTTGCCTGTCTGCATCATTAGAAAGATTTTGCTATCCTGAAAGCCACTGCCTATAAACTTTTTTTTTGTAATATAGTATGTTCTCCCCCACTTTTGACTGTTGACTCAACGAGGATGCATTTGGTCCAGTATTTTACTGCCAATGAAAGAGGAATAACCTCCACACTCTGAAAACACTCAACCTTGAATCTTCTGGCTGCTTTAATCCTGTGTGTGACCTTCAGTTGATCATCCCCACTCTGTCTCACTGTTTGCATTTGTCTGCGTGTTCTGCGTCTCTGCTCTAGGACAGCTTCCACATATTCTGCTTGCTTTGACTATGCCACCCCAGCCAAGTTGACAGAGAGAGCATGAAAGTGACAAAATGCATTGTAAGTTTATTTTCTCTAATCATTTTTCACACATGGGGATGGATTTGGAGTTCCACTTGGCTGATATGCTCAGTCAAGAGAGACACATAAAAAGATTTCAAAAATCATAACAAAACCCAGTATTTATGCCAAGCAGAAGTCATTCAGAAGCTCAGAGGCAGTGATAGACTTTCACCCCATGTAGAGCGAGAACAGACAGCAGAAAAATATATTTTAAATCCTGACAGTCAAAGAGGAAGGAAAAACCCCTCCTTGTTCTTATGTTCCTCCTTTGTCTTTGCTTGAGGCAATAATGGCTGACACAGGGAACTCAAAATTATAAATCTACTCAAGAAGGAAAATGCTACACATGGATTTTCATAATAATCTATTTTTCACTCACACATAGACACACTCTGAAAAAATCTCTTTACTTTTACTAAAGCTTCATTTTGGAGCTCCTGCTCAGCTACTGTTAGACAAATGAAAGCACTTTTTCTGCAGTATAATTTGAATTTGTTATCACATTCTATTACATGAACGCCTGCACGCCTGGCTATGATGCATGCTCGGAAAGTGGAGAGTGGGCAAGAGACAGGAAAAAAATGGGAGGGTAAGACAAAGTGAGAGGGCAAAAAATGAGAAAGTGTACCAACCGGAATGAGCTTTGTATCCTTGATTTGATTTGATTTGATTTATTCTTTCAAGCATGTAAAGACAGCTGATATGTCAACACACATAATTTTACACATATCCAACAAATGCTAATCCAATATCAATTTGCTTATACCTAGTACATGCTTGAATGGAGTAGGAAGAAGTCAGACTTATCCAGTCCTACCCCATGACATCATCTTACCATCATTGGTTTATGGTACTTACTGATCTCTGGTCAGGTTCAGGTGATGAGCCCTTCTCTGCAATTCTTCTCCTGTAAGACAGAGTCCAGAATTATTTCTGAAAAACAGTTGCTATTTTTAAAAACATATCATCATGTTTAATGTTAATATCATAAAGCACAGACCACACAATTCCTCCTGAACTCCACATTTTTAAAACCTAAATTCCTTAGATTTCTCTAGATCTTACAGTGATACTTCTCTGTCAGCAACAAAGTGCATTTAAATTACGATTTTACTACATATCATCTCATAATACTGAGGAATAGTGAGAGTGATGAGTACATGAACTTATTCTTCAGGTGGCACAACAAAATCCATTGCGACCAACATTGGGGTTTGCTAAATCTACTGTATGGCAACTGTGTCAAGTTTCACTTTTCTGTAGTATATGAAACAAGATCTGAAATTCATTCATATGACTCAAGTGCCTATTTTGAGACGTACTGAATCGAAGAGTAATATATGATGTGTCGCTACCTCCTTGCTAACAGGGCACTCATCTCCTCCATGAGCCCTCCTCCTCCAGGCAGAGGGCCGTTGCCTCTGGCTTCAGATTTGGCCCCTCCAGCCCCTGGCATGGCTGCTGCCAGAGCGGCCGCCGCCT
>NW_018127991.1:1444757-1453294 GCF_001952655.1 Monopterus albus
CTGAACATATCTGATATGCGATTTCCAGGAGAATTTGTCATCAACTATGACACCTAGAAATTTAATTTCATGTACTCGTTCTATATTAGCTCCCCCAATTTTCAATTGCAGTTCATTATCTAGTCTACGATTCCCAAATACCATAAATTTTGTTTTATCCAAATTCAGAGATACTATATTGCTGTCACACCATTTCTTTATCTTCTCAAGTTCCTGTGTAACCCGTCCAGAGAGTTGCTGTAGGTTTTCACCTGATGCCCATATGGTAGTGTCATCAGCAAATAAAACCACTTTCACTAAATCAGAAACCTTGCATATATCATTAATGTATAATATAAATAATTTAGGTCCCAAAACAGAACCCTGAGGCACTCCACATACTAATATCCAGCTCACTCGATTGGTATTCACCCAACTTCACAACTTGACGCCTCTGTGTCAAATAACTTCTAATCCATTTCAGAACCATTCCTCTGATCCCATATTTTTCTAACTTGTCCATTAATAATTCATGATTGATTGTGTCAAATGCTTTTTTTAGGTCAATAAATATCCCCATCGTGTATTTCTTCTCATCCATAGCACTTGTAATGTCCTCCATCAGGTCGGTAATGGCCTGATCCTTAAGGCAAGGCCAGTTAATATTAAAGTCAATTTATAACCTTTCATGAAGCGGGTCTTCAGAGAGAAATTAATCTTGCATGAAGGGTGATTTTTGTGATGAATTATGAGGCTCTGCAGAATGACCGTCGCTAATACACAGTTCACCTCTCTTGCAATCTGGGTGTATAATGTGGACAGAAGTGTGTGTGTGTGTGTGTGTGTGTGAATGCCTAACTAAGCATATCCATATTTATACTAGACCACAGTTTCAACTCAGCTGGGGACTATAGTCCTACAATCAGGTGTTATTTACCAGTAGATCTTTGAGAGTTATCTACTAAGTATCTTGACTGATAAGATATAAGTCATCAATGTAGAATATCAAATGGCTTCATAAAAAAGCTTGAAAAGCAGGCAACTGCATAACACCCCAAAACACCAATGTTCACTGCATGTCCTTTGGGTTTTGGTAATTTGATTATTTGCGAATTAGACTGGGAATTTGCAGCATTAAAATGCAATATAAACAAAGGCAGGCTCTGCATCTTTACCTAATATTGTGGCCCTGTATTGTCCCTGAATCTCTTTTACATAAAAGCCACAACAACAGTCTTTCTAGGCTAGGGTTGTATGTTTTCCTTAACTTTTCCAAGACAGAATAACTTTGACATCAGTGTGTCAAAAGTTGGGTGAGCATTCCTACTAAAGCCCAGTATTGAAGGGGAACTTCATCAAAATGTGTTTCCTGCTGTCAGAGTGTTCCACTGCTTTCTGGGGACAAAAAAAAAGATAAAGCCTTTTGTGGTTCCAGGGGGGGTCATTTGAAGTTCAATGTAGTATGGCCTCAAGTGATGTCACTTGAGTCACTGTCAGTTGGGTCTGAAGACTACAGGTTGGAAAAAAATAAAATCTGGAGTTGTGGAGTTCAGTGTTTCTTAGTCTTCTAACAAAAAAGCCTATTAGTTTTAATCAAATTTTACTCTTGCAATTATTATAGTTTTAGCCAAAAACTAAAAAAATTTTAGTCTAGTTTTCATCATTTTTAATATTTACTGTAGGCTATATCATCTTCATCCTGGTTGTGTACAGTTAGCATGGTTACCATGGTGCAGAAGACAGTTTTATTCACCCAGTGTCCCTCTGCTCTCCAACACATTTGTACTAAAATCCTCTTCACTGGGTTCAGCTTGAGAGGTGACGCTAAATCATCAGATAACATTAAAACAGTGAGATCTCTGCAGTGAACATTTAGAGATGATTAATGTTTGACTGCTCATATTAATCCTGGAACTAACAAGCAACCCAAAAGAGATCTGCCTGAAAGCAACATTGTTACATCTACATCCACAGCACTTCATGTAAAATTATCCTACTGTTTCATATGGCGTGCTGCTGCATTTTCCTAGTGTGTCCCAGTGGTTTATTGGTGTAATTCTCTGGACTGTAGATGAATATGATCCATAAACCTGATTCTTCAAGGAAGCGCTAATACCAAAGACAGAACCTTAGTGAATGTAAAATGGTAGTGAAACAAATCAAGCAGCTAATTCAACACCTGAATGAGAGATATTTTAGCCAGGTGGAGGAAACTGTTTTACTGATCAGCACCTACAGTTTGTGATTCTACAGGTGCAGCAGATTAACTTACTTCATGTCCATTTGTTTCATTATAGTTCTTGTTATGAAACATTACTTTTTATTTATTCCTGAAAAATAGGCCATCAATAAATATTTTTTGGCATAGTTTTCATTCATGAAATTAACACTGGTGGAGTTAGAAGTTTGTTTTCCAGATCTCTGCAGCATGTTCCTCATCCCAGCTGCAAGCTCCAGGCTCCATTAGTAAATAGGAACTTCAGGTTTTGGTCCACCTCATTGGAAAATCTCACTGATCTTTATATCTGTGGTAATAATTAGAAATCCAGCCTTGAAACAGAGCACATACGTAGTGGACAGAAATGGCCAAGGTGGGGTCCCAGTGTGCAGTGTGTATCTTTCCAAGCCTGGTAGTTACTTGATGGCTTCTATGATAGCTAACATCAGCCCGCGACCAACATGTTACAGTAAGCTACCAAGCATGTTGCCTTCACAGGCAGCATACTGCTTGACCCACCAAACAACAACCTGAGCATTTTACCTCATATACCCTCTTAAGACCCAAGCTCTAGTTTCATATGCATTTTTTATTTCTCTTTGCTATTTGGGTTTATTGGAACCTGACAAGTATAAAAACTAAGCATCATCTTTTGACATGATGTAGTTTTAGAGAAAAATGATGCACACAAATGTGGACACTGTGGTCTGAATTTCCAAAATAACAATAAAGTCACTTTTGTGTAATTGAATGTAAAACTCTTTAATTGCAGCCTGAACAGCAGTTTTTTCCCCCTGACTGCTTTTGCATGTATTAATAACATGTACAAAATTCCTTTACCACGTTTTAAACATCAGTGCAATAAACAAAATTAAATTACAACAGTTTTGCCCCTTTTGGACAGTCACAGCTACAGTATGACTTAATTGAAATGCTGCAAACAGTTTCAGGAAGACATCATATACCTACAACAAATTATAAAACACTTTGCATTAAAAACTAGCAAAAACTGGCTTTTCTTTAGGAACATGTACACACCTATTTGTGAAAGGCTGTGTAACAGTTGCGATCAGCTTGCACGCACAAGAACACCTTGCAGGTCACACAACGCACTCGGCTTCTTCCAGTACAGCCTGCTGCTCTGCAGCGTGCTGCATTCTTCAGGCTGATCAACTCTAGGAAATGTACATTTGCCCTTCTGCAGACTGAGACATGGGGTACTGCCGCCACTGGATGTTTTTTCACTTGTGTTGAATCGTCGTCTTCCTCTGACAGTTTTGAAAGTTCTGCATCGTCTTCTTGACTGTGATGCTGGGCCATGAGGGTCCTAGCTACTTCTATACGGAATTCAAGGAACTGCATGATGCTGTTCTTTGGTGTACCGCATATTGTAAGGTCTTTACGGTAGAGTAGCCAGCTGTTGACTAAAACCAGATCCGTGAAGTGCATTAGCATGCACATTGTCCACTTCTTAGTACGGGCGCTCATGCGATAGTAACTAATCATTCTATCAGCCAATTCAACTCCACCCATCTTGAGGTTGTACTTGGTCGGGAGACAGCCACGTATTGTTTCAATTTCTTGTCCCAGTGCTGGCAGGTGTCTTCAGGCTGTGCACCATGAACAACAGACATCATCAGTACTGGTTTGTTGACGTACCACTTGACTACACACAACTTTCCATCTTCAGTAGAAACCTCTCTTGAGGTACCTCTTCCTGCTTTTTTCATGGCTTTGTCAGTGGGTAACTTCTGCACTGCTGTAGCAACCCAGTTCTTCATTACTGTACCAGTCATGTATAGCTTCTTCTTCATCATTTGTTCCGCACCTTGGATGCTTATGAAAAACCGGTCACAATACACTTTTGTGCCACAATGCAGACTTTGACACAGACGAGCCATGACTAAGCTTCCCAAACCCAGACCTGTTCGAGTCTTGTTATATATTTATATCGATGTAGCTGGGTTCAATAATACAGACGACCGTGCGCTCAGTGCTGTTCTCTGGTGTTCACTTTATTTTTCTCCCCCTCACTCCCGCACTTAACCTTTCCACCAAGGTTCCTCCCCCACAGGATATCACCTGATACTACATCCCCATTTCTGAGTAGAGAATGGATGGCATACATTAATAAACACATAACTAATTTTACGCTACATCCCAGCTTGACTAAATTACCAAATAAACATTCTCTTTAAACATGGAACTTATGAACCTGCACCAGCAATTCACTGTGGTGAACACCTACCTTTATTGGACTTTTCCTGAGGGCTTGGTCCTGGTGTTGGCTCTTCTGAGCCATCATTTGAGCCATCAGCCTCAATCTGCTGAGTTTGGTGGCTACGTGTGGCAGTGTGGGATCTGGCAGTATCAGTCTGAAACTGTCCCTGACCCTGTCAACAAGTGTTGTAAATTAGCATTTTGCCACAAACACTGAATGTTGCTGTGTCTATATAAATCCTTCACCTAACCCTTAAGTCCTAACTGCCTAAAATAAACAAATATCCACTGGGTCTTGGCTAACTATTATTTTTTTCATGGAGACGTTTACGTCCCCTTCTGTGCTCAGTGGGCTGTGGAATGGGGTCTTCATCACCACTACTGTCATCCTCACTGCTGCTTTGCTTCTGTGGTGGGGGTTGATAATCTGCATCCAGGATGGCATCATCATTGTCACACAAATGTTCCAAATCTGACTTGTCTCCATCGATTAGCTCGAGTAACTCCAGTATGCTTTGCAAAGAATAACGCTCTAAAAATAAAATCATGAAAAAAGTTAAATAATTTATGTATATATCTATTTATTTAACTGTTAATTTATTTCACTGGGACAATGTACAGCTTTAAAACTGCACCAGAGTTAGCTATAAACTGATTTACATCTGCTGATCATAACATTTTCAACAATACTGAGTCCTTCTGTACACATACGTGTCAATCATGTTTAGCAGCATACTATATCAACAATTTTACTTATTTTCGCCAATTTTGCATGTCATAATAATAATAATAATAAGCATCATTTATATATCACTTTACAGCTCACAGAGCCCGGAGTGCTACACAGAGTAAGGATAACTATGCACTCAAACAATACTAAAACAGAGAAAACGCTACTAAACAATACCCCGCTAATCATACAATATTTAAAACATGTGCACGATGCCATTCAATGGCAAATAAAACAAATTAAAGATCGAACGCTTGTTTAAAAAGGTGCGTTTTTAATCTGGATTTAAAAACCGCTAGCTCGGTTGCAGATCGAATCTCTAGCGGTAGCGAGTTCCAAAGTCTAGGGCCATAAACGGCAAATGCGCGGTCACCCCATTTTTTGGATCGGGACCGTGAGACCACTAGATATAGGTTTTTAGAGTAGCGCAAGGATCTACGCGGCACATAAATAGATAAAAGATCAGCCAAGTAAAGTGGGGCAAGGCCGTATAAGGCTTTGAACACAAATAAAAGAATCTTAAACTCAATTTTAAAATGTACAGGCAGCCAGTGTAATGTGTGAAGAACCGGAGTAATGTGGGCAAACCTGGGAGTGTTGGACAGAAGCCAAGCTGCCGCATTTTAGAGCAGCTGGAGTTTCCTCAGCAGCGACTGAGATATACCAACGTAAAGCGCATTACAATAATCTAAACACGAAGTGACAAAATCATGGATTGCCTTTTCTAAGTTTCCCCGGGATAGAAAAGGCTTAACCTTCATTAAAAGACTGAGGTGAAAAAAACTGGTCTTAACAACGGCTCATCTGCTTATCAAAATTAAAACCAGTATCAAATATCACTCCCAGGTTTTTTACCATGTCTGTGAGTGCAGGAGCAGGAGCAGGGGCATGTAAGCTGGATACACCTGCAGCTGGATCGGGGCTGATAAGGATAAATTCCGTCTTATTCTCATTTAAGTGGAGAAAATTCCTAGCAAGCCAATTTTTGACATTCTGAATACAGTCATACAATGGAGTAAATACTTTTGGGTCGGATAGTACCAATTGCATATAAATTTGAATGTCATCCGCGTAAAAATGAAAATGAACATTATGCCTGGATATAATTGATGCCAATGGTAAAATATATAAGGAAAAAATTAGCGGTGCCAAGGTCAACCCTTGTGGAATGCCTGAGGTTAGCTGGACTGTATCAGAAGAAAACTCATCAATAATGACAGAAAAGGTTCTATCTCTCAAGAAAGAACTAAACCAATTTAAAACCGTGCCCCTCAGCCCGACAAGGTGTTCCAGTGTAGATAATAAAACTGCATGGTCAACAGTATCAAATGCTGCTGACAAATCAAGTAAAGCTAAAATAATGGGGCGCTTGGCATCAAGAGCCATGGCAATATCATTATGGACCCTCAGCAGAGCAGACTCTGTACTATGTCGAGCCTTAAAACCTGACTGAAATTTGTCAGCAATGTCCAAACCCTCAAGGTGAGACTGCAGCTGCGTAAGAACTACTTCCATTACTTTAGCTAAAAAAGGCAGTAAAGAAATAGGGCGAACGTTAGCCGGATCAGTTGGATCAAGATTAACTTTCTTCAGAAGGGGTCTCACTACAGCATGCTTAAGGGAGGTGGGAACCAACCCCGAGCTAAGAGAGCCGTTAATGAGATTGACCACGGTAAGCCCTACTGTATTGATAGCCTCCTTCATAATCCTGGCTGAGACTACGTCCAAGGAAGAGAAGGTGGGTTTGAGATGCGCAACCAATTTTTTAAGTTGATGACGGGAGATCAGAGTAAAGGAATCAAATATATGACATACCTGAGATGCAGGCGGTACATGAGGGAGGGACATGAAAAAGTTTTGCATAATATTCAAAATTTTATCAATAAAATATCTCTGAAATAAATTGCAATTCGCAACCGAGCCCTCAGTAGCCAATGTAGCCTGAGGATTGATGACCGCATTAAATCACAATACTTATCTAATATCATTTTGAATAATAATCATCACCCAAAGGTTTTGTTCAGTACCATTAGAGTCTTTAACAGCTTTCTGATAAGAAAGAAGGCTGTCCCTTAACATAGTAAGGAAGACATGTAGTCCATCTTTCTTCCATTTTTGCTCCACCTGCCGGCACCGTCTCCGCAGGGTGCGGGTTGTGTTGTTCAGCCACAGGTAAACAGAGTTCCTAGATCTCCTTTTCACCAAGGGCGCGATGGACTCAATAATCGTTAAACAAGTAGTGTCAAATAAGCCGAGGAAAGCGTCAGGACATGCCGGGATGTTTGCAGCCCCTGAGGAGCACAGCTCATTAGCAGAGAAAGCCATGGCAAAATTCGACGCCATAGATGGGGTAATAATCCTACGTTGCTGGCAGGGGGCCAACGATCTAGAAGCACTTGTCACTGCCAGCACTTCAAAGTGGATAAGAAAATGATCCGTGACGGCCATGTTCGATACATCCTTGATGCAGACCAACAGGCCCCGAGAAATGACAAGGTCCACGGTACCTCCACGTGAATGAGTGGGGCCCAGAACCGACTGTACGAGATCAAAGGCTCCTTCACTAAGTGATCCGACATCTTCGCCAGCCGGCAAAAGAAAGCGATAGTTGTAGATAAAAGACCAGCTGGACTCAAAGCAGCCATGCTCGAGAAGATGCTCCCTCCACCACGGTAAGTTGAGCCTCGATTTCAATCTTACATGTCGTCCAGCTCTCCTACTGCATCGCCTCTGGCAGGGCCTACCCAAGAGGGGGCCAGCACCTCCAAGAAGGAAGGCAGGTATAGATGCCGGTGGTGGCGGTGGAGGTTCGAATTTGTAGGTTAGACGAATATTGGGTGATCCAAACAACGAGTTGCGTTTATTGTTTAGCCCTGCCTAATAGTAGTAAAAATAACAGTTTAGCTCACTGAACTGTTTGCAACAGCAATGTTTCTCTTGCCAGTGGTGGGTTAAATGATTGTAAAAGGCATGGGGCTCTATTTCGTTGCAATAGGGTGCAGCACTAAATTAGCATCTAAACTTCAGGGACACAGTGAATATGGGCAGGTTCAACAATGTTTTGCCACAGATGCAGCGCACTTCTGTGCAAAGCCAGGCATTACCAGGTGCACTGTGAAAGAGAGGTGGAATACATTATTAGAAAGAGGAATACATCATGAGCAGGTGGAGTCAGAGCTAGCTTTACTTGTGTCCAATAAGACCAGCTCCTCTCAGTCTCTTTAAAGAACAGGGTGGAAACAAAATGGGTCATTTTGAAGAGTTCAGTGGCTTCAAGACTTCAAGCGTGGTACTGTGATAGGATGCCGCCTTTGCAATAAGATGATTTGTGAAATTTCACCCCTGTTGGATATTCCACAGTCAACTGTAAGTGGTATTACTGAAAAGTGG
>NW_018127991.1:1453354-1457593 GCF_001952655.1 Monopterus albus
ATAAGACAGTCCAGGGTCGGCGCCGGTTAACAGGTATATCCAGGGGATCCAAACTCGAGGTCAAGGGGAACAAAAGCAGAAGGTCGGTACACAGCAGGCGATCTGAATCTGAGAGGGCATAGACAAAACACGGTGGTCAAGAAACGGTAATCCTAGGTCAAACACAGAGAGTCAGGCAAGGGATAAATGCTGGAGAGTCAGAGCTGGGGTCTAGAACAATCTGGCAGCGTCCTGGTGGGAGGACGCTGCCTAAATAGAAGGGAAAAACAGGTGCAAACAATAAGGAGCAGGTGAACTAATGATGATTAAATAAAAGGGCCAAAAGTGAGGTGAAACAAAACAGGAAGTGATGACAAAATAAAAGCCTGACAGGAAGCAAGAGGGGCAGGAGCGTGACACAGCCAAGAAGCGGAAGACCACATAAAGTCACAGTGCATGGTCAGCAGCTGCTAAGGCGCATGGCAAAGGAAGGATAATGATATGGGGCTGCTTTTCTGGTTTTGGGCTAGGCCCCTTACTTCCAGTGAAGGGCAGTTTTAATGCTTCAGCATACCAGGACATTCTGGACAACACTATGCTTTCAATTTTGTGGGGAAGTTTGGGGAAGGCCCTTTTCTATTCCGGCATGATTGTGCCCCATTGCACAAAGCAGGATCCATAAAGACATGGTTGGATGTGTTCGGTGTAGAAGAACTTGACTGGCCTGCACAGAGCCCTGATTTCAACCCCATTAAACACCTTTGCGATGAACTAGAATGGAGATTGCGAGGCAGGCCTTCTTGTCCAGTGTTAGGTATTTTTAGTCAGATAGATATTGGTCAGATATTTGTTGTATTAGAAATGTTTAGAGTAGACAGGATGTCTAGTTAGGCATTCTCATGAATGCTGCAGGATGGTCAAGGATAACTAGATAGAAAAGTTTGTCAGCAGACAGGATGTTTAATATTATTATTATTATGATGTCTATAACTGTAGCCATAGCCATAATATTTTCTTATGTTCAGTGTTATGACATGTCACTAGAGGTCATGTTAGAATGTTTTTTAGCTACACACCACAATCAACAGACACACACACATTGATTTTTCTCATGTTTTGGCTACTGCTTCGGCCAGCTGCAAAGCTGACCCTGGGAGACGCTTCTCCTGTTAGTATGGGATTAGCCCGAGGTGATATAATGTATTAGGCCTGTTGGGTTCGGGGTCTTTCATCTTTCAGCTACCTGCGGGCATGTTGGAGGTGCAAGATACCTGAGCGTGTAATGTTAATTTTTACCTGTGTTCATTGAATAAATCAGCACTGTTTTGAAGTTACTTGGACTGCCTCGTCTCTCAGAGTAAGCATGGTACAAAGACTCGGAATGTAACACCAGCATCAGTGACAGACCTCATAAACACTCTACGGAATGAATGGACACAAATTCCCACAAAAACAGGAGCTCCCACAGAGTGGAAGCTGTTATAACTGCAAAGGAGGAACCAACTCCATATTAAAGTCTACGCATATGAATCCAGTATCATTAAAGTCCCCAAATACTTTGGTCCATATAGTGTGTATATGAGAGGAAAGATTCTTTCCTAGTATCTTCTTATCCTGCCATTTATATATCCCCTTCCTCAACTGACAGTAACAAAACCATTTATGTAGAAGTAAAAATTCACCCAGTATTCTTGTGACAAAGTAGGTGAGAACACTCCATTTGTCCTCAACTAGTTTACGTACACATGTCAATTTTTTAACCATACTCGTTAAATTTTTGTTTAGCCAGATTACACTTTTAATGCATAACTATACAAACACATGCTGTCCCAGGTTTGTTTGCATTTAACTGGTGTTTATTTTTTATGGATATTCTTTTGCTATACATGTGTCATGGTGGCACACTTGTAAATAAATCATCTATTCTGATCCTGAAGATGTTTTTTGAGTCTGTCTCCTAATATTTCTCTCTCACTTTGGCCAGATCTATCACATTTGATGGCAACAGTGGGATCTAGGCCTGTAGGAGGCAGTGAAGAAAAATGTCAACCAGACAAAAGAGACCGCAAAAAAACTGAGAATCAATCAGAAAAATTACAAGAAGGCCACCAACAGCAAGAGACTGCAGGTGGTCAAGGCCAGAAATGAGAAGCTGTTGCTGAGTTGTCAAGTCTGCTGTGATGCCTGATGCAACAGCAGGTTGATAGAGATGCCAGAATGGAGCAGGAACATGCATATCAGGAGGAGAGGTGGAAGCATGTTCACCACCAGTTTTCACAACTTCAGCGAGAGGTGTTGCAAGAACACCATGAGCATCAGCAGCTAATGGAAGGTGCAATAGCCTCATCTGGCACCTCCAGAGATGCTACACAAGTATCACTGGAAATTTCAACAACTCAAGAGAGGCCAGAGGCTGACTCATTGCAGAGGGCTAGTAGATATCAGCCAAGCCTGGTGAGGTTTGCTGGACGGAAAAGTCCTAAAATGCAGCCCTATAGTGACGATGAAGACACTGAACATTATTTAATAACTTTTGAAATAATTGCTCGTGCTTATCAGTAGCCTCAGGGGAAATGTGCCCTTACTGCATACTGTATGTTTCTATGGACACTGATGACACCACAGACTGTGTAAAAGTAAAAGGTGCTGTTTTACAAAAGTTTGAAATTAGTGCAGAGACTTAACGAGTGAGATTCCGGTCCAGTGTGCTGGAAGGAGAGGAGACTCCCAGGGAGTTGTAGGTTTGCCTTAAAGACCTGTATGACAAGTGGATGACTCCCAAAGTAAAGACAAAGGAGAAGACTGGAGACATCATTATACTGTGTTTGAAGGCCATGATATGCCAACCCCTGGACATAGAAACATTGCTTATCCCCTAACATTAAGGGTGCATATTTGAAACATATTAAAGCTCCAAACACTGCTTAAGGTTTTTGGTGGATATATTCACTCAGTATTTGACTATCATGAACATGCAAACAGAGCTCCCCGCAGAGCTCCCTCTTACATGTCATTAATTCAAGACAAGACCCCAAATCCTCCTGAACAATAACAACCTGCAGTTATAGGCAGCCACAGTACCTCCTTATACCTTCAGATGTTACTCTACTGAGATGTTTTAGGAACCAGTATACTCATAGATCATACATACATAGGCCACTATATTATTTTGAATACAAAATTACTTTAAAACATGATTAAATATTGATTATTGATAAACCTAAACACTTGATTAAACATTAATTATCACTGTTTATTCAAATCTTTACTTTATGCATGAGCCATTACATTTCCTTTTCAATAAACTCAGTGGCTCCCCTCTTTTTCCCCTCTTCTTACAGACACACACATCTCTACCTGTAGTTCCTCTTTTGTAGGGATGTGTCTGCTAACTTCCCTTATTTGCAGAAAAGTTCCTCCTTTTCTTAACTGCAGTATTGCTGCTGTTGTGCTGAAATCTATTTCATGGGCCTGCTTGGGCTTTCTTCTTAGTGTAATTTACGATCACCTTTGTTTCCTTCTGTAGGCTTATAGTACTGTCTCCAGCTATCACTGCTGTCTAACTCTTGGCTATCCTTGACACATGGAACAATTCCTCAAGGTCTTCAACACTGAACTCCACACCTGGATCAAAGAAATGAACCCCAAGACCTATAGTGAAGCAGCTGAACTAGCTGAAATAGTTCTGGCCACTCTTCGTCCATCAAAAGGTATATATTTGTCAGGGCCGCTCGGCGGCCGCTGCCTCTCCTCCGTTTGTCTCTTCTCTGTTTTCTCCGTCATATGGGCTTTGCACCTCAGCTGTGTTGCATTCCAGTAATTAGTAACTAGTTTGTCTACGCACACAGCTGGGGTGCATCCCGATGATTACCTTGTCCTTATATAAACCTCTGGCAGACGCTCCGTGCTCGCCGGAACATTAACTAACATTAACATAGTAACGCGGACACATGTGGTGAGACTGCTACGCTGACAGATACTGTGCGTTTTTTGGCTTGATTCTTCCACACACCCTACGCGCTACGCTCTTCACACTACACCCCACCACACCACATATTTTTGATCCGTCTTTGCCAGAGCATTACCTAACTTACTTTACAGTACTTACCTGAATTACGTCCTTTTGATTTCCCGGCTGACAGTCCCTGTGCCGTGGATCTCATTTTGAATGTTGTTGAGTTTTTTATGTTTTTGTGTGAGACGTGCCCGGCTGACAGTCCCCGTTCTGTGGATATCCGTTTTGTTCGCCTGTCTTCCCTG
>NW_018127991.1:1458623-1470447 GCF_001952655.1 Monopterus albus
GCCGGAACATTAACATAGTAACGCGGACACATGTGGTTAGACTGCTACGCTGACAGATACTGTGCGTTTTTTGGCTTGATTCTTCCACACACCCTACGCGCTACGCTCTTCACACTACACCCCACCACACCACATATTTTTGATCCGTCTTTGCCAGAGCATTACCTAACTCACTTTACAGTACTTACCTGAATTATGTCCTTTTGATTTCCCGGCTGACGGTCCCTGTGCCGTGGATCTCATTTTGAATGTTGTTGAGTTTTTTCTGTTTTTGTGTGAGACGTTCCCGGCTGACAGTCCCTGTGCCGTGGATATCCGTTTTGTTCGCCTGTCTTCCCTGGTCCTCTACTCCTGTTTCCTGCCATTAGTTTGTGTGTGCACCTGTTCATCCTGGTCTCCGTCGTCATCAATCCCCTTTGCTTGTATGTATTATGGACACTGTTATGTTGTTACGTTGTTGTGTTGTCTTACATTAAACATTTTTTGTGTATCAGCCCTGGGTCGGTTACCTTGAGTCCTACCCGTAGTTCTCCCTCACCCTCCCGGTGAGGGGGGCTAACCATAACAATATTAGCCAAGTCCCACCCACCCATCCCCCTGGTAAGCCAAGTGAAGGGAGTGAGATTAGAGTCAACAACACAAGACAGAGTTTTTTACCGTTAAAATCAGCTAAATCTGAGCCAAGAAGGAAAGCCCTATTATCATGCCATTTATGTGGTCAGACAGGTCACTTGAAAGCAACATGTCCTAAGGCACAGGCTAGCAAGAATTATATGTGTTTTGCTTCTCAGTACCTGGCAGTAAATTGGAAAGGGATATTTTAGAGGGTTGACAGGAGGGGCTTACAAAAGGTGTGTTTACTGAGGACAGCCCTTGTATAGCTCTTTTTGATTCTGGTAATAATCACACTTTGATTAGACAAGACAGCCTCCTTAGGAATATTATTTTTTGTCAAGGGACAGTTATTCCTTCTATTAAAGTAGAGTATCCCATTGCTGAGGTAACTATCCAGGTTGAAAGGCAACTTTATCAACTTTCAGTAGATGTATTGGAACAAATCCCCTATCAGGTTGTGTTAGGAAGTGATCTCCCAATTCTTGCTGAGTTATAGCCAAGCAGTCATCTGAGGCTAGGGCTAGCTGTAGCATTAAAAGATTTTTAGCTGTCACTAGGTCTAAGAACAAGCAGCAACATGCTAGTTCAACAGCAGGGTGGGGGGAGTGGCTGTTTGCCAATGAGGACGTGCCTACTCTGGACTACACCAGACAATATAAGAAACTTAAAACTAGGAGACAGGGAAGTCAAGAGAGTCTGGGGTACAAAAGTAGTTGAGCATGTGCTAAAGCCTATAGACACTGAGTGTTATTCCATTCCTAGCAACATTGCTGAATTGCAAAAATAAGATTAAACTTTGACAGCATTGTTTGCTAAATGCATACCATAGACAACACAAGTGAAGTGTTTGTGATAAAGAGAATCATGTTGTAACACTGCAGTCAGATTGGTGATCAGTTCATTATTCCCCAGTGCCTTGAGATGAGTAATTCTATTCCTTGGGCAGGACCTTTAGGGTAGTCAAAAACCTCTAGGATGCTTCCTCATTTTTATTGGCCCCAGCAGTATGCAGACACAATGAAGTTCTGTCAGTCCTGTCCAGAATGTCAGTTAACTGCCCCATGCAGGAAAGGAGATAAGGCTTCCTCTTGTGAGTATGCCCATAACTGACGCATCCTTTTCCTGCATTGTCATGGAGAACTGTGGGCCCATTAGAAAGGAGCAGTGCAGGCTACAAGTATAGTCTTGTAGTTTGTGATTATGCAACAAGGTATCCTGAAGCATTGCTTCTAAAGAAAATTAAGGCTCATCAGATTGCTAACTGCTAACTTATTCAGTTGTTTTCCAAAGTGGGCGTTCCACAAGAGATCATTACAAATCAAGGCACTGACTTTACTTCAAGGCTTCTAAAGGATGTGTATGGTATGCTGGGAATTCAAGGAGTGAAGACTAGCCCCTACCAAATTGGAAGAGTTTTGAGAACTTGCAGTCACCTGGCCCAGGTGCAGCTTTATGACAAGGCTTCAAGAAGGAGAGTGTTTCAGTAGGGCCAGAAAGTCCTCTTGCTGTTGCCAACATTGACAAGTGGTACCCTTGCTAAGTGGCAGGGCCCATATGAAGCAACAAAGAAAACAGGTAATTGTGAAACCCCACATAGTGACTTCTCCAGCCTTACAACAATTTTCTGTAACATTACAGAAACAAGGCATTAACAGACATGCAACATGTGTTTTTTTTAACTTACCATTATGTCCCACTGAGCAGTGGAAACATCACTCCCTTTCTGGCTCCAAGGTTGGTAATTCCAACCAGAGTTTGCTATATCTTCCCACACATGACCAAAGCAGTGAAATTAATTCCAAAAGGTAGTGTAACGTCAACAATAACCTCATGGATTGTTAATCTGCTCTTTAACTAGCAACACATCACATGCAGCAGACACAGTGGCCTCAAGCAGTCAAAACAAACAGGTACTGTGCTCAGTGGGAATCCAGCATTGATGGCCAACAGAGTCTTCACTGGCCAGCTACTTGTAGGTTAGACCCGGTCAGGTAAAATGGCAAGTCCCTGTACAGGAACATTCCCGAGAGTTTGCGAGATGTGTATAAATGCAGTTGCATCTGCATATAAGTACTAGAACATACGTACACCTCATTTTTTAATCTTTAGGTCACGTATAAGATAAAAATTCACTCTTGTAACATTGTAAATAAGTCAAAAAACAAGGAAAAGCATGCCATGGGCCCTTTTAAGCAATCAGACAATAGCATAAGCACAATACCAGTGTCTTGATAAAGAGGTCACACACTCAGTGCAAAGAGTCAGTGAGTGAAAAGGGAAAGAAGCAACAGTCAGCTATCACTAGCTGGAACCAATCAGAAATATGTATTAGGTATGTGGCCTAGGTATCTTTCAGATAGGTGGCTGGGCCCAGACAGTTGGGCTGTGTAGGTAACAGGCTATCTGTGTGTGTGTGTGTGTGTGTGTGTGTGTGTGTGTGTGGTTGTCAATAGAGCCTGGGTCAATAGAGACTGGGTGCATGTGTGTGTGTAGGGACTGAATTTGTGTGCAATGAATGGAAGACAGAGAACTGTTTGGGAGAACTGGGAAACACAAGGGTAAACAGTACAAATACATAGATAGCATGAGCACTGAGCATAGCATGGGTATTACTTCCTTGGCTTTACTTCCTGAGGAGGCTGAGGAGGTTTGGCATGTCACCTAGGATCCTCAGCAACTTCTACAGCTGCCTCGTCGAGAGGATCCTGACCAGCTGCATCACCGTTTGGTACGGCGGCACTACTGCCCCGGAGCGCAAGCGCCTGCAGAGAGTGGTAAAGACTGCGGAGAAGATCACCAGGACTCCACTTCCCTCTCTACAGAGCATCTACCACAGCAGATTGCATAGGAAAGCTGCCTCCATCCTCAAAGACCCCACCCACCCCCAGCATGGAATATTCGCATCTCTACCCTATGGCCACAGGTTCAGAAGTGTGAAATGCAGGACCTCTAGACTGAAAAACTCTTTCTGTCCGACCGCCATAAGACTTATACACAGCTGACTCAGGAACTATCTCATGTAATTCCACCTGTACTGTTTGCACACTCAGTTTGCACATACATAATTGTACACTCACAGCTGACTATTTGCACTATTTCTGACTATTTGCATAGCATACATTCTCTCCATTATATTGTTCTTGATGTATTTTTCATTATGCTTGTTTCATTGGCTGTTTTAAAGTGCCTTAGATTTTGTGATTTAGATTTTGTGTTACCTACGTATCTACTTTATATTTCACTTATATTGTGTGGCATTTGTGTGGATGGCAAAGTAAGAATTTCATTGTACAGGGAAACGCATTTTCCTCACTGTGCATATGACAATAAACACTTGACCTACTATTTTCCATTACACATCCTCCCTTTTTATAGTCCCTGGTAGGCTAGTAGTTAATGTGCAGCGCTCTCGCCGCTACGGCCTGGGCCCTTTTTATCATTAATGATAGCATTACCAAGTATGTAAAACATCAAAACTGAATAATGTGTTTATTTAGCATTGAGCTAATCAACTTTCTCACAAGAGGGATTACACATGATGAAATAATGCACAAAAGAATCAGAATGGCCAGCAAATATATACCAGTTATGAGCAAAAGTTGTCTCCAAGAGGATAACCAAGTCCTGAGTCCAGTGTTGGGATCAGTGACCCTGACAGCCATCATAGTGTCTCTGAGGGCTGTCATGGTTTCTGATGCCTGATGTATTATTCCTCCATCAGCATTGCTCTCAGGGATAAATGTGCAACAGGATGAACCAACAATAACACAAACACCACCTTGAGATGTGGTTAACTGAGTTAGCAACATTGAGGTCATGGATGAGTAGTGTACCATCTGTCACTTGAGACATCACACAACTTATTACATGGTACTGGGTCAGTGGTGAATGAATGATGGCTAGCAGAATGAGGTAGTGCTGCACAAGCATAACAGTTACTTTTGTTCTGAGAGTGAACAGTGAAATTGATGTAGCACCACCAAAAGTTGGTTTCGTAGATGTTTCACAGATCCATGGCATCTAAGCAGTTGTGTTGCAGATCATAGCTAGGAATAATGGAATAGGACTCCGGTTCTATTTTGTGGGTTTTCTCTCTGAACTGGGGCCATGATTAAGAGGGACGGCCGGGGGCATTCGTATTGTGCCGCTAGAGGTGAAATTCTTGGACCGGCGCAAGACGGACGAAAGCGAAAGCATTTGCCAAGAATGTTTTCATTAATCAAGTCTGGATCAGTCTGAGCCTTCTGTGTCGAGTGTGATGTGTGGTGCCTGCCAGTTGATAATGGAGAGCTAACCACCACAACTCATCTCCCTTCTTCAAGTATATTGGAGCTCTGAGTGCAAGCACGCCCAATCAGCACTCCTTCCTCCTCACCAATGAACTTAAGTTGTAGGGGTGAGGTTAGTGAGGTTTTCTCTCTTCTGGCTCCCTGGCTCCCCTGAGGTCATGGCCCTCCAGTGAGTGTCATGCACAGAAGGGGAGAAGTCGTCATATGGCTCAGCAATCTTGCTGCTTTCACTGCAGTGTTGGTTGTCAGCAGTGCTTGGAATGGACCTCGGTATCTTCTCTGCTTCCAGTGCTTCCATCTGTGGTCCTTATTCAGCACCCAATCACTAGACTGGATAAGTCTGAGCAGCCTTCACCTGTGAGTGAAGCAGACAGAGAGAAACATTAGGACAACACGACATCTTCACAAATTCCTAGAGTGACCTGCTGTGGTTTTTTTAGCTGCAAGTCTGCTTTAGAAGGCGGGCAAAACACAATCTCATATGGGCTCAAGCCATCTTTCTCTGACGCTAGTTCTCATGTAGAACAATGCCAAAGGAAGAGCTTGTACCTGTTGTACCTTCCAAACCAGGCCTGTTGTTACAACTGATGTATTCAGGGATTCCCCTTCATAGGATGGTTTTAATGAAAACTCCCTAATACCTTGTAAATAAATCATCTATTTTGAACCTGAGGAGGTTTTTTGAGTCTGCCTCCTACTATTTTTGTGCCACTTTGGCTAGATCTACCACAATTCTGAGTTGAATAAAAATATAATGCATAATGTTCTTTCACACTCAAATGTTCTTATGTTTGGGGGTCCTCCCTGAAATGATTTTTTATGGGTGGCATGTAAAAAAGAAAACAAGAAAAAATAAATGCCTCTTACCAATACCAGTGTTGAGTAGGGAAGGAAGGAAGGAAGGTACTGTTGACACTCAAGTTTGTAGACAATCCTGCATAATAGGGAAATTATGTCAGAAAAACACACCTATGCTGCTGAGTTTTTGTGTAATTTTCCAATGTGCTGAGCATTGGTGGCAGAAAAGAAGATACAGTATCTTGAAACGTGGTTAAATAAATCCAAGCCAATATTATGAAAAGCATGTGAAAAAAATGATTTGTGAGTTGATGATGCAGATAGTTGCACACACTATCTTATAACTGTCATGTGATACGATAATAGATTCAGTGAAGGAAAATGCTGACTGCCTGTACAGAATTAAAACAGCCAACGGTCTGTCTTTTGAGGCTTATTTAAGATACAAAACAGAGCTGAGAATAGAAGTCACTGATTTCTTCTTCCAGACACTGGAAGTCTGAGACCTATAGTTGGCTGTGTCTGGGTTGAAAACATAGTGGAAGTGTGCTGCAGTTTTGTAATTGCTTCAATTACAGTATGATCACGCTGCCCTGTTATGAGCAAACCAAGGCTCATAAACACATGGCTTGTTTTTCAGGTAGAGGTCATTCTGCCAGATAGCATTTTTTTTCCAAGGATAGATGAACAAATGAAACAATTTACTGTAGGTAACTTTACTGTGCAACAATGCACAACAATGACTCAAGTCAGTTGAGTACCCATGGCAAAAAGCAGATCACATTTTTGTTCAAATGTTTATTATATTCATATACTTACAGTATGTGCTGTGAACACAGTTGTTGCTGGTATTTCTGCAACGCAAGCCAGGCTCTGAAGAAAAGGCTAAAATTGTGGAAAAACTGTGTGTTGGCAGTCATACTAGCAGTTACATTTTGTACTGTGCTTGGAGCTAAATGCTAATGTCGGTATGAGCACAGTGACAACATGAACCTGCTGGTGTTTTGGTAATGTTAACCTTGTCTGTGACTTTGGATTGGAGAAACATTGCTTGTGAATTGAATGTAGGGAACAATTATTCCAAAACATATTTGGCAAAGCAAATGAGTAGGAGTAATGTGCAATTTGTAGTCTCAGCTTTCGTATCGGTTAGGTTAACACCCGAACATTAGCATGCGTGTCCACAGCATCACACACACCTTTCCCCCCTGGTAACAGACTGTGATCCCTTCATTGATCTAAAAGCCTTTTCTCTTTCGCTCCATGCTCTGCCTACTACTCCTCATCCTGTCTTTTTATATCTTTCTCATTTGTGCTCCACTACCCTGATACATGCTCTGCAGAGTCAAGCTGAGCCCTAATCAATTCACCAACTTAGTTTTTTTGTTTGTTGTTTGCTTGTGTACTGACTATCTTCCCCTTCTCTCTGTCAAAAACACATATACCCAGCAAAATGTTTTCTCTCACTTCTCCTAATATTTTCTTTACTTGCCACCTTCCCATCCTCTCCCCATTCTTTCCCTTTCATCTTCTCCCTGCTATTATCTAATTTGCAGCTTCCCTGTTTGTTTCCATTATAAGTTAAATATATTTGTGCTTTTGGCATTCAGACGAGTGACTTACAAGGAGCACAACACCAGAATAAGCTTAAATTCTCGAAGAAATTGACAAAGAAGACAGCAGGAGTGCAGTTCTGGGACAAAATGTCTGTAGAATATTTCTACAGCCTCAGAATTATGGTGTAAGATGCAGAAACCAAGCAAACAGAGAGAATAGAGGGAGTCAAGAGGGCACAATCGTTCAGTAGGTTAGGGAACATGGAGAAAATCACACATTTTAATCCACAAAGGAGGAAGCAGATTGACTCGTTCACTGGACTGCATCATCATCGGGGATTGATTTTTAAGTTTAGCTGAAGCAGCTATTTGAGAGAATGTGTGACTGGACATGGGGTAGTTTAGAGACATTAAATGGGCATTTAACAAGCACCGTGCATTTATGGCCTCATCGACACATGTTGTTCAGTCCACCACTTTGGTCCAGCCTGAAAAATCTTGACAACTGTTACATGGATTATCATGAACATTTGTACTGTAAATTTGAAGTGTTAACTAGCTTATATTCATTTAATTTGAATTACTACTGGGTAGCTTGTGAATTTTCCACCATAGATTAATGAGGTCTTATAATTATACTGTATTTTTAATATTAATCTTGTTCTGAAAAGTAACTAGTAAGTAAAGTTATAAAATTAAGTTAGTGGAGTAAAAACTACAATATGTTCCTCTTAAATGTGATGAAGTCAAAGTATGAAGTACCAGCAAATGAAAATACTCAAAGTACAGGTACCTCAAAACTGTATAAGTACAGTACTTCAGTAAACTTACTTAGTTACTTTCCATCACTGCTTCCTACCATAAACGCATGAACTGTCATATGATGCCAATCACCAGAGCAGCTTACACTGCTTGCAGCTCTGGGAACACTTCCTTGTAGCCTACTATTGGCAAGGGGCAGGGGTCATGCTTGTACTGGGGCCAGTGAATGGGACCTCCGGTGGATCCTTCGGCTGAGAACCAGCAGGCTGGGAGCTCTGCTCTTGCTGTCATGTAAGTCAGGGACAGACCCTGCTTTGTGAACTTAAAACTGATGCAAAGAGCTAGTAGCATAATCTAACAAATATACTAAATGAAGCATGTGTGCGCACACATGAACTAAGGCTGCATTGCACAGTTGTTACACAGATCAAGCAGATAAGCCTGTGGAGGAACAGGAGCAGAAAACTGAAGTGATGAAAATACAAAAGATATCTGAGGAGTGTGTACAGAGCTAAAGTCTAAATTAGCCGACTCTGCATTTCTTTTAAACACAATACCATGACCACTGCTGCTGCAAGTGACAAAAACTGATGAGAGAGAGGCTACTGAACTGAATGAGCTATGGAGGTGCTGCTCAAAGACAGTGTTTAACAAGTTTTACTATGGTTACGTGTGGACTCACAGAGCTTGGTGAAGAAGGCAAAACTTCAAAATCGGCTTTAGTTTAAACATTTGAGCAGAATTTAAAACTAAACTCAGTGTGACAACAATGCGCATTGTGTTTCTGCCATACTCCCTTCTCTACCTTTTTTTCTGCTGTAGTCTAGGAAAATACAATGCGTCATTCATTCAAGTATTAATGTCATGTTGCATTAGAATACAATCCAATAGCCAAATATGTTCACTATAAAATGAATCAGCAGTTGTAGTGTAGTTGCTATATATAGGAATGTAATTTTTAGAAAAGAGAGTGTGTCTTTTTGGCCAAGACTGGCACTGAAATGTGGAAAAAGCAAGAGAAATACTATTCACAAGAGCATAAAAGAGTAACAGAGCCTGAGAGTGACTGTCTCTTTTTCACAGCATAGAGTTGACAACCTTGATATAACAATGAAAAAAAAAAAGTAGACATAATGCAGTAACTGCCAGTGGCAGAATGTCTCAAAAGGCATATAAGTTCTGAGCATGTAAGCATAATAAATAACAGTTATTACTGTGACAGACACAGCCACTGATTAGTATGTAGGCAGCCACTGGCTCAGCTTGGTCTGGCGGTCCTACGCTGTGATCACTGTGTCATTGCAGGGGATACACAGTAAGAGCAGGGGCCATGTGCAGACCTGTCATGGATCGTTCATGGTTCCACCGCAGTCAAGCCAGCAATTTATGATGGCCGCTTCTGTACTTTTGTTTAAACCTTTATTTATTCAGACTAAGGCCTTTCAGGGACCACTTCTCTTTTGCAGTGATGCCCTGTTCACATTCACAGTTACACAGTCACACGTGGAAGCAGCCCAGTACAACCACAGACTGACCTGTGGCCACTGAGAAGCTCCAATGGACAAGGGTTAAGGGTCCAGCTCCAATGGTTAAGGGCCTTGCTCAAGGACACCACAGTGGTGATAATAAGAGTGAGGCAAGCACTGCTTTGTCACATGTCCCACCCAGATTTAATCCTGCTGGTCCGGGAACTGAACCAGCACCCCTTCGGTCAAAAACCCGCTTCTCTAACCTTTAGGCCACTAGCTTTTTTTTCTCTTTAAAAAAATCTAACGTGTATTTGTTTGAATCTTGCCTATTTGATTACATGTTTCTTACCTCATGTGTCTTCTATTTAGTGATGTCGGCCTGTTCCTGCATCTCAGCAGTTAACTTTCTGGATACCCTGTTATTAAGGCAAAACTCTAAAAATAATACACAAAATAATACACCAAGGTAACAGCATCTCACCCACAACATTTGTGTATTTACTCTGTTCACTTCTTTTTGTCTTTCCTAATGTTAAATCTGGTTGACATGACCACTCTCACAGCCTCCACTCCAACAAGATGACTGCTGAAATATCAGAGTACAAAAAGAGGAGATTGTTGAGATGTTTCTCACCTCTCCTCCCCTCATCTGTTGTCAGCAATTTAGAAAATATTCATGTGTTTACATAGACAGGAAAATAATGGGATCTGATCATTTCATTCTCTTTTCCACAAACTACTCAGGCAGAGGGAGTTTACATCAGCTGTAATGTTTCCTTTGACTTCATCAATTGAGTGTTTTTTTAATTTTATGTCTTTAATGGTGCATTTCTTTCAGTGCAAGGGGACTCCAGAGATGTGTGAACACATTTTGAATCGAGGCAAGTCATTACACAGCTGCATTTTTCTGTAATGACCTAATTATTTTATCTTTATAAGTGATGTAAGAGACTTGCAACCAAGTGGCCACCGCTGTGTGACAGATAAAATTGATGGCCAAGGTAGTGTAGTTAAAAACATTGTAACCTCACAGCAACAAGGGCCTTGGTTGGTTTCTTTCCACAATTCACTGACATGCTAGGTACAGTAAATGTGTTGGAAACCCCATATTGCTCATACAGTAGGTGTGAGTTAACCTTGATCAATCAATCTCTGAATCATAGCCCAAAAATCTGGGTTGTGTGGCAGTTCAGACTGAGTTTGGAATTGTAAAGGTCTGCTGGTTCAAGGAGAGTTTTCCCAATTTGCATTCCTATTTCATATATTTCATTTATTTATGCACTCACTGGTACTTCACATGGAATAATGGAACACTCCATGGATAATATTACAATCCTACAAGTGGTGGTGCAAAATAACAATGTACAGTTAAAAAAGTACTGTTCTTAAGTGCAATTTTGAGGGATCAGTACTTTTCAGTGATTGGCTAGGGTTAAAGATATGTAAGTCATCACTTCTAGCCAATTCGGAAAAGTAACTAGCACTTTCTAGAATTAGATTGGTTGTATAAAATACAGTACAATTATGACATCATGGCGCTGCATATGGCTGCCTTGGTAGCACGCTTGTTCATATGTTTATTGTTTTTCCTCATTTTCTCGGTCTTCTGCGACCCATCCTGGATCAACTTCAGCAGAGAAAAGCCAACTCACTCTGAACACCTTTTCTCCAATATATGCTAATGCAAAAAGCTGTGTGGACATTTTGGCTGAAGGGGCAGCAGCTCTCTATGGGACCTGGAGAAAACTCCAGTGAGGAAGGAGGGCAGGGCCCTGGTTAAGTTATGACAGAGAGGGACCTGGACGTCGGTCCCATCTATCCATCTATTGACTCTCTAGCCAACAAAATAGATGAACTCCTTCTCATCAACCGGTCTAACTCAGACTTCTCACACTCTGCTGCTCTATACTTCATGGAAACTTGGTGTGGTTACAAATCAATACACAGAGAGAATTACTGCAGTGCCAAGAATCATTTATTAAACAATAATATTGAAATATGATTGAAAGGGTGGGATACAGGATCATCTTGTGTTAGGGTTAGCCCCCCTCGCCAGGAGGGTGAGGGAGAACTAGGGGTAGGACACAAGATAGCTGACCCAGGTGCTAGTACAAAACAAAGGTTTAATGGGGGAAAAAGCAAGACAAAGCCAAACGTAACAACAACAACAGGGTCCGTAATACTTATAACAAAGGAAGGGCAGTGATAACAAAGGAGGGGCAGTGATAACAAAGGGGACCAGGACGAACAGGTGCTCACACAAACTCGCGGTTGACGAACAGGGTAAGCATAGCCCAAAAGCCAAGCCACAGAGACGAATCAAAAACTGAGGGTG
>NW_018127991.1:1470729-1507552 GCF_001952655.1 Monopterus albus
CGAGGCAGCGCCCGCCGAGCGGCCTTGACATCTTGTTAGTTTTTTTAGTCTTAATCTCTCTGCAGAGAAAGTCAGTCAGTCTGCCGCACGTCTTCTCCCCGGGTCTTCACGCACACGTGCGCCTGACCAACTCAGTTGCTAACTTTATTCCCATGTCTCACTTCTCTTTTTCAGGAACACCCTTCAAGATGTTCTGAATAACAGGAAAGCCTGACTTTCAACCAGAGTGCAGCACACACACATTTTGAAGAACAAAGGGTCAATGCTGCTGTTACACAAGCACTTTTTTAACTCACACTATAACCCACTCTATTGCATTTTATTCCACATTACATATTATGCATTAACTGTTACTATATTCTGTTTATTTGTTTTAACCACTACATTGGCTCAGTGATTCCATCTCAAAATGCAAATACCGAGGTTCCAGGTATACAGAACAGGTTGCATAACAGAGTTATCTGGAAAAACAAGAGGAGGGAGAATCTCCTTCTACATAAATGAAAGTCGGTGTACAGATATCAGTGTTAGAAAGAACTTGCAACACAGACTGAGAGACTTTTTTTTATCAACTGCAAACCATTTTATTCTCTGAGAAAACTTCCATCATTCATTGTGGTTGAAGTGTATATAAGACTGCAGGCCCACGCTAGCACACTACAGCACCTGGCCAAACAGATAACTATCCCGACTCCCCACTCATTGTTCTAGAGGATTTTAACAGAGCAAATCTGACCCACAAACTGCCCAAATACAGACAGCATCAGTTGTCCCACCAGAGACAAAAATACACTGGACCACTGCTACATGGTAATTAAAGGCACCTATCACTCTGTACCCCGTACAGCCCTCGGACCCTCTGATCACTGCATGGTCCATCTCCTCCCAACCTATAGGCAGAAACATAAAGCTGTGAAACCTGTGATCAAAATAGTGAATTATTACAGGGGTCCCCAACCCCCGGTCCGTGAATCATTTGGTAAACGGGCCGCAAAGAAAAAAAGAAACTCAGAACATCATGGGCCCCCCAGCAGCATAACTAAGGGAAGGCTCAGGGTCACCTGATCCAGCCCTAACTATAAGCTTTATCAAAAAGGAAAGTCTTAAGTCTAAAGGTAGAGAGGGTGTCCGCCTCCCGAACTGAGACTGGGGAGTTGGTTCCATAGGAGAGGAGCTTGATAGCTAAAGGCTCTGCCTCCCATTCTACTTCTGTGGACTCTAGGAACCATGAGTAAACCTGCACTCTGAGAGCAAAGTGCTCTGTTAGGATGATAAGGCTCTAAGAGGTCTTTAAGATACGATAGAGCCTTGTCATTAAGGGCTTTGTATGTTAGGAGAAGGATTTTAAATTCCATTCTGAATTTTACAGGGAGCCAGTGGAGAGCAGCTAATATGGGAGAGATATGCTCTTTCTTACTAGTTCCTGTCAGTACTCTGGCTGCAGCATTTTGGATTAACTGGAGACTTTTTAGGGAACTATTGGGACATCCTGAGAGTAAAGAGTTACAGTAGTCCAACCTGGAAGTAACAAATGCATGCACCAGTTTTTCAGCATCACTTTGAGACAGGATGCTTCTGATTTTTGCAATATTGCGCAGGTGAAAGAAGGCAGTTCTAGAGACTTGGTTTATGTGTGATTTAAAGGACATATCCTGATCAAAGATGACTCCAAGGTTCCTCACAGTAGTACTGGAGGCAAGAGCTATGTCATCTAAAGTAACTATATGATTAGACAGCAGATTTCTAAGGTGTTCAGGCCCAAGCACAATAACTTCAGTTTTGTCAAGTATCATCTGCATAGCAATAGAAATTTATGCTGTGCTTCCTGATAATATTGCCTAAAGGGAGCATGTATAAAGTGAAGAGAACTGGACCTAACACAAAGCCCTGTGGAACGCTGTGACTAACTTCAGTTTGTGTGGAACATTTGTCATTAACATGAACAAATTGAAATCTTTGATAAATAAGATTTGAACTAACTTAGTGCAGTTCCTTTAATCCCAATAACATGTTCAAGTCTCTGCAGTAAGATGCTGTTATCAATGGTGTCAAAAGCAGCACTGAGATCTAAGAGGACAAGTATGGAGACAAGTCCATTGTCTGAGGCTTTTGTGAGGACGTGTGTGCCCACCAAGACCTTCTGCACATATAACAATAACAACCCCTGGTTCACAACAACTCAAGCAACTTCGTTGTGCCAAAGAGGAGGCCTACAGAAGTGGGGACAGGATCCTCTACAGGCAGGCCAGGAACACACTGACAAGGGACATGTAGTGTCCACAAGTCCAAAGCAGACATTTTTGAAGCAATGTCTTGTTCTGAGGGACTCAGACTTTGACTTTTTAATTAGAGTTTTAATCAGAGTTCTTCAGTTGAAAATTTGATTCTTTACTACCAGGAGAGCCAAGTGCTCCAGCTGTCAGTCACATCACTAGTGGGAACTGTCAGTGGTGGAACAGATACTGTACATTACTCAACTGTTTCATGAAGCCAAACAAAATACCCTCTAGACCAAAATGTGCTGACATCAACACAATATCAAGCTGAATTAATGAAATGAGACAAAATAGCAATTCATTCTGATTATCAGGGTAATTATAGGTTTTTAACAATGCAGATTGACATTTTTACTTATACTTTAATCTATTTTTCAGTTTGGAATTCGGACACAAAGGAGTTTAGCATTTAGACTGTGTTTTTACTCATCCTAAACCTCGAGATGGGGCTTACGACACAGAATAAATTAAGCCTTGTTCAAGGGTTTAAGATTAATATTAGAATTAACATTACAGGGGGAGATGGAGAATGAAATATTCAGTGCTCCTCTGTAATCTAACTAATTGCTTTGGATGGCATTTTAACTATTGGGAAAGAACAAGTTCAAGTCTCTAACAGACACAGACATTCAGTAGGACAAAGCCAAAAGACAAAGACCCTCCCAGGGGGCACAGGGGAGTTGAAGGGGAGACAAAGGATACAGCTTGAGGTGAATCTGAGTCAAATGCCCTACTCCTGTAAGTAATAACTCACAAGTAAACATCTATAAATCAACTTATAGAAAACAGATGCTTCAGAACTTGCCGGAGAATCACCTTGTTTCAAGTTTTCTTCACTATCATAGTGATCCAGTGACAGTGTTTAATAAGTTCAGAGAAAAACATCAGGTGGCTGTAACTGTAATTATTACTGAGGTAGGGGTGAGAAATTACCCACCTGTGCTCTCTGGACATGATTAAAATCACTGACTAGCGTAGGCAAGGTTAAATCCAGGTTTTGGTGCCTTTTGATAGCCTTTCTACAGGTAGGGGAATATTAATGGTTTAGTTTGACAGTTGTTTGAGTCCATCAGAATCAGATGTGGTGGTTGGAACTTATTCATCCCACCTCACCGCTGCCAAGATTTTCTGTCTCCAAGTTGGCAATGAAGGGATAAACCGAATTCTAGGCCTTAAAAGGTCCCTTTAGATGCAGTACCTCCTGTAAATAGGTAATGACAGAGGCACTACATCCATGTTTTGTGCAGCATATAGAGACAGCAGAGCAATGAGAGCCAACCACCTTAACAATACAGTCCTTCTGCTCAGTCCTGCACATTAATCCTAAACAAAATGGAAATATCTAATTATGCTTTTACTGAGGCTAAGATACCCCTGAATCTGACCTTCACTGTCTCATCTACATTTTTATCTCACTGTTATTTTAAGTGGGGTGATTTCTGAGAGTGAATCAAAGTAATAATTATGAAGCTGCAATGTTTTCCTGGTTTCTGAAAAGCTGACCTTTTATAGCCCTGGATTTCTCATTCACTGCCACTGCTATTTTTGGTTGTCAATAGCAATTGCTCTCATCAAGAGTCACCATTAATATGTAAAAATAATACAAATTGCTTCAAAGGTTTTATTTTCTGCCCAAGAAGAGACACTTGCACATTCCTGTCTGCACTTTCCTGAAGGAGCCTCATTTGTAATCATGGTTTTGCATGAAGAAAAGCAGTCCAGTTATTTTACAGTATATAACTGGCATAGATTCTCTCAACCTGTGTTGCCAGGCACCAGTACAGAATTGGAAGAATTAAGAGGATTGGGCAAAGTATTATATCTTGGTCTAAATATCATCATGGTCTAAAGTTTAACATGGGAACACTGGATTCTTCTGGAAGAGTTAAATTACAGATACAGTGATGATGAGAAATTTTATGCTTGTTTCAATCTCAAGAAATTATACCATGAAATAGTATATCACAGTCAAAGGCTTAAGGCTCAGAGCAGGAACCAAAATTAAAGCCAAAAAAAAAAGGTGAAAATGATTTTAAATTAAATTCTAGTTTATCAACAACATGATTTATCAGGTATAATTTTTAGCCAAAGGTATAAGCTTAAAGGCTGTGATACTACAAAGTCTACTGTGACAGATATTAATCCCAGCCAATATGTAAATAAAATGGCCTCTCCAGGCAATTCTGTATATTGGTATGACTGTTTATAGATTGCTGTTTGTATCCATCTGATCTGATAATCTATTTAGATAATTAGATGAATGCCTAAGGGCAGAGACACACCAAGCCGACATCCGGCTGCTGGCCACTGTTGGGCCTTCTGTGAGCATTTGTCAGGGCTCGTCCAACCGGTCAGTCTCTGTCAGTGGCGTTTCAGCCACTTCAACATGTTGAATTGGCTGACTGTCGGTCCTCATCCATGAGAGAGACCACTGATTGGCTATTGAGTTTAGAGAATCAATGCATGAGAAGACAACGTTTCGGGAAAGCCCCTTCAGCCTGTCACTGTAGATTCCATAATTTCACACTATTAGTGCTGTTTCTCTGTGTTTTTCACCTCCATGGCCTCAATTCTTCTTCCACAACCAAAAGAACAAGAGCAGAGAATGGCAGTGTCATTTGCAATGTCTTATCAGACATATTCTCGATTAGAACCAGCTACAAAAAGCAGCTGTGTTGAATGAGAGGTGTTTTGTTTATATGTCTGCATTGTAGCTCCCTTTCTGAATGCCGAATATGGATACTGCCACCTGCTCGTAGGGGGATTTATTGTTGTCATGCAGGAAGCAAAACATACAGTC
This sequence comes from Monopterus albus, assembly GCF_001952655.1. Classification (NCBI taxonomy): domain Eukaryota; kingdom Metazoa; phylum Chordata; class Actinopteri; order Synbranchiformes; family Synbranchidae; genus Monopterus; species Monopterus albus. The sequence continues at coordinate 1,475,806 of NW_018127991.1, forward strand.
ATGGCCAAAAATATTGGCTCCTCTGCATTTATGTTAGATAACACACCACTTCTCTCAGAATTATTTGTTTTGATAGCATTGCAACAACACAAAAAAGCTGAAAAAGCCAAATCTGATACATTCCACACAGAACTCCAAAAATGGACTGGATAGAATTATTGACACCTTTATATCTGGTAGCACACCATTTGGACAACATAACTGAAATCATTCAATTCCTGTAACCATCAGTGAGTTTCTTTCACCTCTCTACTGGAATTTTGGACCACTCTTCTTTGCCAACTGCTCCAGGTCTCTCAGATTTGAAGGCTTCCTTCTCCCAGCTACTGTTTTCCACAGGTGCACTATGGGATTTAGATCTGGACTCATTGCTTCCACTTCTGAACTCTCCAGCACATTGTCTGAAACAATTTGTGGTGCTTTCTGAAGTTTTGGGTCATTGTCCTACTGTGAGACCCATGACCACTGACGGAGACCCAACTTTCAGATACTGCGCATTATAATGTGTCCCAGAATTTGTTGGTAATCAAATTTCATAATGCCACACACACAGTCAAGACATCCAGTGCCTGAAGCAGCATGCTCCCAGAAGGATTGCAGCTTCCTTAGGTAGGTCCGATCTGGCTTTTTTATGTTTCTACATCAGCAGTGGGATCCCCCCTGGGTCTCCTACTATAGCATCCCTTGTCATTCAGATGGCGATGGATAGTGCGAGCTGACACTGTTGCACCCTGTGCCTGCAGATCAGTTTGAATTGTTTGGAAGTTGATCGAGATTCTTTATCCACCATTGGAATCCACCATCCTTTGTTGCAGTCTGTCATCTATTTTTCTCTTTTGTCCACGTCCAGGAAGATTAGCTACAGGGCCCATGGGCTGTAAATGTCTTGACAATGTTGTGCACAGTGGGCACAGGAACAGCCAGATCTCTGGAGAAGGACTTGGAGCCTGTAGATTGTCCAGGCTTTTCCATTATTGTGGTTCTCAAATCCTCAGACACTTTTTTGCTCTCCTTTCTTTTCTCCATGCTCAGTCATTTAACTGGTTGCAGGTGTGATTTCTATATTGCCAACACCCGTTGGTTGCTACAGGTGAGTTTCATTACAAATTAAAGGAGCATCACATGCTGGAAATACAACTATTTCTGATGGTTTTTAAAATGTGTCAATAATTCACAGTTGTAACATTGTAAATAAGTCAAAAACAAGGAAAAGCAAGTCATAGGCTCCTTAATGTGTAACTTTAAACTTAAAAATTCCAGTTTCTACTCAAATAGCATGCTTTTATTGACTTTTAAAACCATTAACATTATTTTGCTGAGTAATATAATTTGGAACTAATTTCCACTCATACATCTGCTTTGATTTGCATTATCTCAGCTAAATCTGTAAATTGTAAATCTGTGCACAGTTGTATGCTCATAGACCCAAGAGGGTGCCAAGTTTGAGCAGGACAATAAATTCACAAAGTAAAAGGAGCTCCAACAGACACAGGATATTTAGACCATTTTTATTTATTAGTAGCTGTTCATTACTAGGTCTTGTGTCCACTGGAATGTCTATTGCCTTGTATAATTTCTGCATTATTTTCTGAGCAAGTACAAGCACAACAAGAAAAATGTATTGTACAAGAATATTCAGCAAACTGGTATCACTGTACTGTACCTATTTTACTCAGCTTTACTACTATTATTAGTAGTCCTGAGAGGGACATGAATGTTTGTATAAACCTTTCATCTCAATTCAACAGTTAAGCCATTTCAACAAAAGTCAAAAATGTCAACCTGCTAGTGAAGCAACAGGAAATGTCCAGGGATCAGAGCTATGAATTAATGTTACTGTTCACCAGCCTCATAAGCTCTGAAAATATCAAATATGGCTTCTCTTTGCAGGGGCTTGCAAAGGCTTGTCAATGCCAATGGCATGAATGAGAGGCACAAACTTACAGCCAGTCTTTCACTTTTTAAAATTGGCTGCAACTGCTATCACAGTTGCAATGGTCAACAAATGATATAGATCACACCTGAAGTGACAGGATAGTATTTGGCTTTAAATTGAACTTTCAATATATACCCAAGTGCGCACACACACACACTTGTTATTATTTTTCTTTATATGGAGACTTACCCTAAACCTAGCTGTAACAACTACTTGCATAACCCTAACCCCTAACCCTTACCTAGACCCTAACCTTCACCCTTTTCATAGCCATTACGTGCCTAACCCTCTTACCTTTTAACCAAGTTGTCACTGTAAATTTTAAAGTTTTACATGGTGGAGACCACCAAAAGGAAGGCTGAGTCCCCACAGTGAGTGTAGGTTTTAGCTGTCATGGTGCAAGTAATACCAAGCATGTATGGGGACAAACACACACAGCACTCTCTATAGCCCCCTCCTTCCTGACACCTCATTGATCTCCGCTCATATTGTTTAATGTGGGGCCAAGAAGTCATTGTTGTTGAACTTTGTGAATGGGAGTGCTAATCAATACCTTTCCTGTCTTGCTTCTTTCCTGCTCATCTTCAGTACTAAACCTTTCCTCCTGTGCCCCTATACCATCCCAAATCATTAACTTATCAATACGTATCTACTTCGGGCTCCGAAATGTCTGCTGGTGTGGCTGCTTTGAGAGCCCTGCCTCCTGGGACTGAGCTGGGATGAAATGCCCCCTTGCTAGAATTAGACAGGTATATTTAACATTTAACCATTACCAATAGTCATTGACTTGAACTTGAGAGGAGAGGGATAAAGGCGACAATATACCTCAGATTTTTTTCATTTCTTTTTCCCTTTTTCCATCTCTGCGTGTATCATTGAATTTCCAGCAGCTGCACTAAATCCTGCTGGCTGACTGTAATGACTGGAAAATGAAATGCAGGTCGAAGGTTGAGGCTGAGCCTGAGAGCATTAAGCAGCTGATCAATACAGTGCTTGGATTTGCCTGGTCACATTAAGTAGCACATCTAATATGCCCTCTGCTCATCGATGCTTGGTCCGTATCATTTAATTATGCTGTGATGTGCTACAAGCACCTTGCCTAATTCATTAACATTAATGAGAGGAAGCCTTCTCTCACTTCTCAGCCTGCTTCTCATCTACGTTGATTACTCTAATATATAGTCCCCTTGGAAACATGATGTTCAATTAAAAATGTCTGCCATTCTATTGATCATTGCAATTGATTACCCAGATGAAACACACAGAAATAGAAATACGATATGACACAGTTTGTGCAGTTTAAGAAGGTAGGATACAATAGGTTTGTGTGTCTTACTGGCATAGAAGATAATATTTTTCCCTCTTCTTCCTCTGCATTTTCTGGGTCTAGGACCACAGTGATTCATCCATACGTTTATAGAGTTACACATTTATTTCTTCCAAAACAACCTGGATGATTTATATTTTGAGCAAATCTTATTGGCTGATACTGGATTATGACAAATAAACTGAGGTGAACCAACTAATTCTTCAAATTGAACTAACCAAATGACAAAATAGAACTTGTTTCATTCTCATGATAGATATCTGGTCTTACACCCAATCAGCAAGATGTCGTTTATTAATGAGCATCAACAAAACAAAATCAACAGTTGATTGTGTATGTCAGAGTGAAAACAAAGCCATGAAGTCAAGAGAATTGTCCGTAGACCCGCAAGGCAGGATTTTGTCAAGACACAGAACTGGGGAAGTGTACAAGAAAATTTCTGCAGCATTGAATGTACCCATGAACATGGTAGCCTCCATCATTCTCAAAGGGAAAAGATTTGGAACCACCAACAGTCTTCATATGGCCACCCAACCAAACTGAGTAATTGGGGGTGAAGGACTTTTGACAGACAGTTAACCAAGAACTGAAGGGTCACTATGAATGAGATCAGACTTCCTTTATTGAGATGGGAGAACCTTACAGAAGGACAACCATCAGCACAGCACTCCACCAATAAGGCCTCTATGGTAGAGTTGCCAGACAGAAGCCATTCCTCACTAAAAGGCACATGACAGCCCATTGGGAGTTTGCCAAACGGCACCTGAAGGCCTCTCAGACCAACTATTTGGCCACAATTCCCAACAGCATGTGTGGAGAAAACCAGGCACTGAGCATCACCTTACTAATACCATCCCTACAGTCAAACACGATGGTGGCAGCATCAGGCTGTAGGAATGTTTTTCTGTGGCTGGGACTAGGAGACTAGTCAGGATAGAGGGAAGGATGGATGTGGAAAATTAAAGAGCAATTCTGAATGAAAATGTTCTCCAGAGTGCTCAGGGTCTCAGGCTTGGGTGAAGGCTTACATTTCAACAAAACAATGAAAGAAAACACTGGAGTAGCTTCATGAAAACTGAGTCCTGGAGCGGCCCAGCCAGGGTCCAGACTTGACCCCAACAAAGCATGTCTGAGAGACCTGAAAATGTGCACCCACACCTCCATCCATCTTGGCTAACCTAGAAGGATTCTGCCAAGAAAAATGGGCAAAATTTCCAAAAGAAAGGTGCCAAGCTTGCAGCTTTATTCTCAAGAAGACTTGAAGCTGTTATTGTTGCCAAAGAAGCTTTAACCAAGTACTAAGTGAAAGGTCTGAATACTTGTGTAAATGGTATATTTCAGTCCTTTATTTTTAATAAATTTACAAAACACAGCAACAATCCTGTTTTCACTGTCATTGTGAAGTACTGTGTGTATATTGATGAGATGAAAAAATGAAATGTAACAAAATGTAACAAAATTTGACAGGGTCTGAATACTTTCAGAATCAACTGTATAGCTCTTCACACTCAGCACTGCCTATGACTGTGATTATGTTTAGGAAGCCCCAACACAAGCATCCAAGAGCCAGACACAGGCGTAATTTATGACCTGGATGGTGGGGACAAAGGCTACAAAGGATCAACTCCCTCGTGTTCCCACTGGATGAGAACTAAGACTTTCCACTGGTGTTTGTTCACATTGTTCCTGCCTATATATGAAGCAGTGTGATTGCTGGAGCACATTTTGGATGAATACAGTGCAGTACTCAGTCAGAGGACAGAGCTTGTTGGATCAGGCCCTTTGTTAAAGGTGCACAAAAAAAAATATTCTCTGCACGTCTTTCAGCAATATGTAGCAGTCAGGTGCTTCTCAGATCCAGGACAGCTATCTGTCAAAGATGCTTTGCCTTCTGTGATCATACTGTTATGCTACTGGTATCAAATTAAACAAGTAATATTGATTGTTCAGTGATATGAAAGTCATGGGCAGCTCCCCTGGGCATAAACATCAGTCTTGCTAACATTAGCACTGTAGCCTACAAACAATACAGTAGTTAGACATACAGTAAGTATACTTACCTAACATTAATAGGTAATGTACTTAGCTAGCAAACTAAATGCTGTTTTGACAGGGCAACCTTACGGTGATTTGGTACTATTAACACTACTTATGACTTGAATAACATTAACCAATTTTGTTTTTTGTGCTGACATTGTAGCAAACAAGAGTAGTTAGCAAAGTTAATTCTTCCAATACTGCAGTTTGCTACTCTGTTTTCTAAAGTATTGGTATGGCTACAGGCTACAAGTAATTATTTTCTGATAAATGGTTGAACCTCTTGCACTATTTATTCTTAATTCAGCAGTCTGGATTGGCATCCTGGACCCTGGGAATAGAAGAAGACATAAGGTCTTATTGCTTGTTAAATGGAAATAGTACGTAGAACAAGGCAAAGTTAGCTCACTTGTTACATTATCAAATAGTACAACCCCATTTCCAAAAAAACATCCCAGAGTGTCAGGACTGGTGGGTCCAAAGGGAAACTAAAACAAAGGATGACTCAGGAGGCAGGGCTTGAAGTCTGGACAACAGACGATTTATTAGAGTAATTTATATTTAGGCAAAGGACTAGATGAGAGAATTGGGACCCCAGGAAGATTGAAAACATGCTGGGCAGGTGAGGGATCTCCCAGTCTGGACAGGTTCTATACATAGGACTAGTGTTTGAAGCTGGCAGGTGAGTGCCACCCCATGGGTAGCTAGCTGAGTCAGACAGGAGAGCAGGCTAAACTGGCTGCAGAGTTGGGAGGACCAGGTGAGGTAGTTGTGCCTGTTGATGTTGCTGGAGACCCAGAGGCACCCAAGTGAGTTGGGCAGGCAGGAGAGTGCTCGGTAAAGCTGGAAACCCAGGAGCACACTGGTGAGTTGAGCAGGAAGGAGAGGTAAATAACTTGTCTCGAACCCACAGATATTGAACTGGGCAAGTAGGGCAACTTTTCTTCTGGAGAATAATGAACTCACAGGTAGGTTGAGCTGTTCTGAAGTGAAGATGGAGAATCAGAGACCCACAGGTAAGTGGGCAGGACAGAAATGGCAACGGCATCACTGTGGAGTCAGGAACAGACAGGTAAGTGAAAACAGGATTCAAGTTCAATCTCTGGAGAAAGACATTATCTTCTCATGTAGCAACATAGGGCCAAAGATGTCTCGGCAGGATCTGTAATGAACTGGCAACAAGCCGTTTCTCCTTGCTGGTTAAGTAGGTCCCAGCTAATGAGTTCATTAGCCACAGCTGTGCCAACCACACCTAAACCAACACCTGCTTGCCAAGGAGAAAGAGAGAGAACGCGAGCTGCCGTAACACAGAGAGGCTTTTATAAGTTAGGCTCAATACTCAATGTGGCAAATAGTTCAACAAATTAAGAATAGCATTTCTCATTTGTGGTTTGTGTGTGATTTTGCGGTTTTCATCACCTACAGTACAGAATATCATTATAAGATTTGGAGAATCTGAAGTAATCTTTGTAAGCAAGGGATAAGGCTGAAAACCAATACTGAATGACTGTGATCTTCTGGCCCTAGGTGACATGGCATTAAGAACCATTTATAAACAATATCCAGACACATCGCCACCTTCCTTGTGCTCAAACTCATTTAAGATGGACTGAGACAAACTGGAAAACTATCCTGTGGTATGGCAAGCCAAAATTTGAGATTCTTTTTGGAAATCATGGATGTCATATCCTCAGGGCAAAAGAAGAGAGGGACCATCCAGTTTATTCTCGGCATCTATGATGGCTTGGGGGTGCATTAGTGCACATGACATGAGTCACTTAACCATTAAAGTTGAACATTCTACAATATACAGGCTTTGGAGTAACATACACTGCCATCCAGATGATGCCTTTTTCACTGGAGACCTTGTTTATTTCAGCAAGACTATGCCAAATCACATTCTGCATGATTTACAACAGCATGGCTCCATAATAAGAGTCTGGGTGCTAAACTGGCTTGCCTGTGGTCCAGATCCGCCACCCTCTGAAAATATTCAGTGCACTATGAAGTGAGAAATACGACAAAGGAGACTCCAAACTGTTGAGCAGCTGAAATTCGCTATTAAGCATGAATGGGAAAACATTTCTCTTTCAAAACTAAAGCAACTGGCCTCCTCAGTTCCCAAATGCTTGCAGTGTTGTTAAAAGAAGAGGTGATGTAACACAGTGGTAAACATGCCCCTGTCCCACCTTTTTTGAAATGTTGCTGTCAAATATTTATAAAATATTAATAATAGGAAAAATAAATCATAACAGGTTTTGTAGTTAGTGTCATGCTTATAAAGTATCTTTATAATGTACCTGCATCATATACAGTGGAGCAAATAAGTATTTGATACACTGCCAATTTTTCCCTCTTACAGAAAATGGACAGTTCCGTAGGTACAGCTCAAGTGTGAGAGATAGAATCTACAAAAAAAATTTCCAGTACATCACATTGTTAGATTTTTAAGTAATTTATTTCCATTTTATTGCATGAAATAAGTATTTGATCACCTGCCAACCAGCAAGAATTTTGGCTCTCACAGACCTGTTAGTTTGTCTTTAAGAAGCCCTCCTATCTTCCACTCATTGCCTGTATTAATTGCACCTGTTTGAACTCGTTACCTGTATAAAAGACACCTGTCCACGCATCCAATCTATCAGACTCCAATTTCTCCACTATGGGCAAGACCAAAGAGCTGTCTAAGGACACTAGGGACAAAATCGTAGACCTGCAAAAGGCTGGGATGGGCTACAGAGCAATAGGCAAACAGCCTGGTGAGAAGGCAGCAACTGTTGGCGCAATTATTAAAAAATGTAAGAAATTCAAGATGACTGTCAGTCAAAATCGGCGGTGTACCAAATACCTATTTGCCCCACTGTACATTATGTGCTATTTATGCATTATAAAAAAAATATGATTTTATTTTATTTATTTATTTTTGGCCCAATACCCCCTGACAAACTTCCATTCCCACCACTTTCCAAATCAGTCCTGCAACCTTGGAGTCAGATCACTGGTTAACTGCTAACATAGAATTCCTTCAGTCATAACAGCATCTATTTTCTGTGATCACACCATGAATTATTCACCCTCTCTCTCTCTCTCTCCCTCTCTGCTTCTTTTTCTCTCTGTTGTAGTTAGCATGATGGTGACGGAATAATGATCAGGGGTTGTACTGCTTCTGGGATGCCTCTGTTTATGGATTGCTCCATTCGTCAAAGGTGATTGACCCCTTCCCACTGGATGCTGGGAGTTATTTTGGTCCGGTCTTAACAGACAGCTTATGTTGTCTGTTCATTCAGTCTCCTGTCCAAGGTCCTTGCTGTTTCACTGGTCTAGTGTTCCCAACATGATGATGCCATATTGATATCTAGTCTTATCAGGATCGGACCTGGTTTTAGTGTGTACCAGCAGAGGTCATGGGGTCTTGGAGTGTTTATCCTAAGTTCTGACTCCTTGTAATCTGTAGACTAGACAGTCATGCAAGTCCCACTGGGTCTTGTTCAGTTAGCATCATCTGTCATTTCTTGAGTCAGACTGGGATTTTAATCATTCAGTCTTTGTAGTCATTGGCCCTGCATGCTCCTCAAACCTGCACTCTGTCTTTCTTTCTCCTCACTGATAAAATGTCGTGCTCTGTGCAGGGGGTTCCTCATCACTGATCTTTTGTGTTACTGACCTTAATGCAACAACAGGGAACTGCTCTGCTATCTTTTTACTTCATATCTACATTAGAATTTTGCACTTCCATCCAGCCCATGCAATATTTCACACCATTTATCAGTACCGGGTAAAACGTGTGGCAAATTATACTGATTGTTCCCGGGGAGTAAGAGTGTGCTGAAATTATAGGTCAACACCACATGGTCTTTTTGGCACTGATTGGCCCAGAGGGGTGCTAAATTCTATGTAGAGAACAGCATGTTTACTGTAATATGGTGTATTTGATTGTGGTTTAGCAGAATAAACAACAAAAATTAAAGGCTCCACAACCTCAATAATAGCTCTGATTATGTCAGCAACCACAGTCTATTTCCTTTTTGAAAAGGTGTGAAGCTACTGACAGTGTTATTTTATGTTAAAGGGTTAGTTCCCCTTAAATGGCAAATACAATACACATATAATTGTTTCTAACCCCCTTGTTTTCTTGTTGAGTTCCTGAAAAACAATTTGTTTCACTTTTGTTTTAAAAATCATAAATTCTAGTCTGGAGTCAGGTGTTGTTCCCTTGACATTTAAACATGCTATGGTGCATCTGCAAATGAACAAACCCAGGCTGGACTGTTAGCGGCATGGTGGCGCAGTGCCTTTCTGTGTGGAGTTTGCATGTTCTCCCTGTGCCTGTGTGGGTTCTTTCCAGGAACTCTGGCTTCATCCCACAGTCCAAAGACATGCATGTTGATTAGTGACTTTAAATTGCCCATAGGAGTGTGTGTGAGTGTGTGGTTGTCTGTCTCTAAGTGTTAGCCCTGTGATAGACTGGCGACCTGTCCAGGGTGTGATTTAAGTTGTTGTGGCTCTGTCTTATTTTAGCAAATAAAGCAAATACCTCGGAGCACCAGCTTCTGTTATATGTCAAAACATTATTTTTATTATGAACAATTATTCATAATTTCAATCAAATTATCAACCTTAAGCATGAAAAGTGAGTTCCTCTCGAAACAGTGACCTCATGCTCACAACAAAAAGGCACCAGGAGAGCAGAAGTGAATTTTATGTGTGTTTATTAATTTATATACACAGTCAATGAAATAGATGCTGATGCAGTTCAAATGGCAAGTAATGATGTAATGAAACAAATAATGAAAATTTAACAGGTTTAATTGAATACCTTATGCATTTATCCTAATTGTTAAGGTGAGATAGAAGTAGTTTCTGATCTATGAAAATGGAGTTACTAAATATAAAGAGTGAATTTGAATGATCAGATAATGGGATTTGAGTTTACTGTACAGCTCAGAGGACACCAGCCTGAGTTTCCAGAAGAATGATAACAGATCTTGCCTGTCTTGTAGGGAGCTGGACCTAGAGGTGATGGAGCAGTACCCTGATGAGGTTTGGTTCAGTTCAGTTGGAGTGCCGGAATGACCTGGAGGTCTCTCCTAGATGTTTTTTGTCACCAAATGTAGGTAGCAGGACCTGTTGATGAGAGTTCTGTAACTCTCTTAGCAACTCTGGGTATGTGCACAGGCAGCAGGTGATGGCTGAGTCTCAAGAAGGCTGTTTCAGCAAGCCACTGGGTGCTGAGAGATGCTGATTCTGATTCGTTCATTTTGGAACAACATTAGCAACAGTCTTCAGGTAGCGGATCTGAAGCAGAGGTGCATACAGATTTAAACAGCTGCAGCTGTGCTCATTTGCATCTTCAGAGTTGGTAAATATGCCATTAAATAAATAAATTAAGGTGCCGCAATATTTTCCACGCCTGATGGTAATTTGCTTCAGATTTAGTAAATATCTGCAAAGGTCTCAAGATGCTTGACAGGGCAGGAGTTTTTAAACATCACATTGATCCCATGCACACTGCAAAAATTATACAAGAGTTTGTAAATAAGAAAAGCATGAAAACTATGACTTGGCCAATTATGTCCCCCAACTTGAATCCAAGAGAACACCTTTAAGAGAATTTTTAACCTGAAGGTACTATGGAGCATTAAAACCCTGAGTGAGCACACACAGAATTTCCTTTGCCTCTGCTTGAACAAACACCATTGAAAGCAGCCTCAATCAGGAAATGACTGTAACGTCTTCTATGAGACAGTCCAGCTACAAGACTTAAATGAGGTCTAATCAACACCAGTAACATTACACACAGTTCCTTTGATTACCTTAACGACTGATGGCGGCGGTCTTGTAGGTACAAAGACTCCAGGGGTTTGGAATGGAAGAATGGAGTGAGGGACTTTAATAAACTGATGAAATGGCTTTACAGTAAATCCAATTGAGCTCCACTGCCCAGCCAAAATTATTGGTTTTCTGCTTCCTCAATGGCATTATCTGAGTGTGCTAAGCACCCAGAGAGCCATTTGGACGGGTGGGAGAAATAAATCCTAGATAGCGTTAGGTATTATATGGCAATAATGCTTAAATACGTCTATTCCTTCCTTTTCATTAATATAATTGTGTCCCAGCTCAGTCATAGACATTGACATAAGTTTTTTGGAACAGAGTCACCCTGCCTCCCTCTCCCTTTCTCTTTCACTGTCACAGTAAAACACTTTAGCCATGATTAATGAATGTATTCTGAAGTAACTGGAACTTGCCCCTAGCTAACTGGAGCCCTTCAGTTAAGCTCTCACTGATAAGAACCCGCCTCAGCCTCTCAACCCCTTCTCTCTGCCATGGCAGATCTATCACCATTCCCACCCTTTTCTCTATTATGGGAATGAGATTGTACTGTGCCACTTCTAAATAGCCAAGCTATTATTGTTATGTCTTTGGAATATCAGAAATTGGAGGCTGCAGGTGGGAGTTGGCATGTACCTCCATGCGCCTGCTCGTTTAAAACTCAATGAAAGAAGAAAAGTGCTGAGTAAAGTGTTAAATGGTGGAGGGAACATCTGTGATGCTATTTTTTTCTGGGTTTAGTAGTGAATATGTGTGTATGTGTATGTCTGTATTGTTTCTCCACTGTTCCATAACATCGGTGTGATTGCTTGGAAACTTGTCAGTGCTATACATCATTGCAGTCACCAGTTTTAATGCCACTATGGGTCTGTCCATTCTTGTGCTGCAGATAAAGCAAAAAGGCCTGATAGTGGTGTTTTGCAAAATGGGTTTTCATTTATCCTAAAACTCTGAGAAGTGGTTGGTTTACTGTGATGTGATTCAGGAGCCTGGATTCAGTTAATTCTGTCTCAGCTAAATCAAAGGACAAGCAGCATTATTACTATGCACTATAAAGGTTTTCTGTCAATTTTATATGCAATATAAAGAGCAAATACAATTACAAAGTGGTTAAAACTCTGTGTATTTTGGCAGTTGTTTTAATAATTTTTGGGGAGGTTAATTTTATGTCAGTGTTAGCTACTGTAATTTAAAGAGACTTTACAAATATAGACTAGACATGCTTTCTGTGCCTGCATTCTTGCAAGCATCCACATGAAGTCATTATCTGTACTAGTTTGTGAGGGTACATTTGCAGATATCTTCGTTTGAGTCTGCATTTCTAGCACGTTCTGTGCCAAGTGAATATACTGGACTGTGTTGTGAACTGTGCCGTTTTTCCTCTCCTTGGTCGTATTTTTGTTAAGTGTTGCAGTGTTTTCAGTTTTTGTGACTTTTCTTATGTTGTTCAGCTAAATACAACAAAAATGTTCTCTCACAAGATTGACATCATGTTTTCTAATGCATTTGTGCGGAACATACATTTATGCGTACACATAGCTCAGATTGTAATATGAACAGTCTGCATCTGCTCTGTGCACAGGAAAAGGAAAAACTATGAATCTTGAGCCTTAAATCTGTATTCACATCCACAGCAGTCCTGTGTGGTAAAAACACATCCCTCTCACTTTCTGAATGGAGCCAGTCCATCAGCATCAAGGGGCGGCACTTTGCTGCAATGGAACATCATGTAAAAGATGCACATACAGTAAATGCAAGTGTGGATTATTTTGTAATGCGAATGAAGTATTTCTACTGTTTATTTTGAGATCATTATGAAAATAATTACTGCCATGACAGTTTTTCCAGAGATGTAAAATTCTGTCAGTCACTGCACTTCAAGCCAATTGTGTTGTACTTGCGCACCTGATAAACAAGCATTTGTTATGCACACAATCAGAAAATGGAGAAATCAAAAGGACTTAAAGTGCCCACGGCATGCTCATTTGCAGCCATTTGATGTTTAATCTTGGGTACCTCTAGATTAGCTTTGCACCCAACATAACTCCAAATAGTCTGTAATTATTTCATAGAGTTAAAACCAGAGAGCTTCTTCCTAAAAATGAGAGGATAGTTCATGAATGAACACACCTCCTGCTGCCAGTGTTGTGTTGAAAGTGGACAGCACAATGAATCATGACAATTAATTAATTAGAATTTCTCCTCCATAGATAGGTAAATAATGGTATATGTACTGATGAAAAGAGATGTGTAACACTCTAAACAAAGTGGGTAATTGACAAACCCCATATTTTAACTGGCATAATGCAGACATAGCAACTTCTCCAGCCTTACAACAATTCTCTCTAATGTTACAGAAACAACGCATTAACAGACAAGCAATGTGTTTTTTTGTTTTTTTAATACTTACCCCCAAGTCCCACTGAGAAATAGAAACATCACTCCCTTTCAAGTAGCTCCAAGGTCAGTAAATCCAACCGGTGGTCGCTGCGTCTTCCCCCACACATTCCCAAAGTAGTAAGATGTGCTGACAACTATGGCAGCCTTGGTTACACAGGCTGTCTTGTGTTTGTTGTTTTTCTTTGTTTTCTCAGTCTCTTGCAACCCATCCTGGATTACTTTTACCAGAGAAGAACTGTTAAATATTGGACAACTCACACAAAACTCCCTTTCTCTGATTTTTGTGAATGAAGAATGCTGTGTGGACATTCTGATTGGAGGTGCAGCTGCCATATATGGGACCTGGAAAAAACGCCAGTGAGGCAAGCAAGTCGGCACCTTAGTCAGGCTTCACAAGAGAGGAACCCACTCCCATCTATCCACCTAGCAAATCTCCGCTCCCTAGTAAACAAGATGGATGAACTCCTTCTTGTCAACAGGACCAACTCTGACGCACGCTCTGCTGCGTTATGCTTCACGGAGACATGGCTCAGCAACTCCATAGTGAACAGTGAAATCCAAGTACCGGGCTTCCAGGTGTACAGAGTGGATCACGGAAAATGAGAGGAGGTGGAATCTGTCTTTACATAAATGAAGGTTGGTGCACAGATGTCACGGTGCTACAGAGGACATGTAACACAGACTTAGAAACTTTTTATCAATTGCAGACCTTTCTATTCTCCCCGAGAATTTCCGAGCTTCATCCTGGTTGCTGTCTATTTAAAACCAAATGCCCATACTAGCGCACTACAACTCCTGCCCAATTTCATAAGTAGTGTAGAACTAGAATATCCTGACTCTCCACTTATTGTTTTAGGGGACTTTAACTGCGCTAATCTCACCCAAGAACTGCCCAAATACAAGCACGTCACCTGTCCCACCAGGGACAAAATCACACTCGACCCCTGCTACACAACAATAAAAGACGCCTATCACTCTGTCCCCCGTGCAGCCCATGGGCACTCTGATTACTGTATGGTCCATCTTATTCCAATCTACAGGCAGAAACTTAAAGTTGCAAAGCCTGTAGTCAAAACAGTGAAGAGCTGGAGTGAGGAGGCTAAGTCAAAGCTACAGGGCTGCTTTAAATGCACAGACTGGAGTTTATTTGCGACTGCAGCTACAGACCTGGACAAACTCACTGACATTGTGACACCTTACGTTAGCTTTTGTGAGGATGTGTGTGTGCCCAAAAAGTCCCTCTGCACATACAACAACAACAACAACAAATCCTGGTTTACACCCAGACTCATGCAGCTTCATCATGCCAAAGAGGAGGCCTACAGAAGTGGGGAAGTGTACAGCCAGGCACGGAACACACTGACAAGGGAGATCGAAGCAGCAAAGAACAGCTACTCTCAAAAGCTGAGGGACCAGGTGTTGGCCAACGACCCATTGTCTGTGTGGAGCAGCCTCAAAAGCATCACTGGCTACAAGAAACCAGCCCCCCCTGCTGAGGGGAGCCATCAATTGGTAGGCAACCTAAATGCATTCTACTGCAGGTTTGACAATCAACACTCCCCTCTCACCCTCCCCGCCTCAGACCCAGCAGCCGCTCCCCCACCAATTCCTGCCTGAAAGTGTGCGCTGATCAGCTGGCCCCCATCTTCACACTTATCTTCAACAGGTCACTGGAGCTGTGTGAAGTCCCCTCTTGCTTCAAATGCTCCACCTCATCCCAGTCCCTAGGAAACCCTCCATCAGTGGACTGAATGACTACAGACTTGTCGCCCTGACATCTGTAGTTATGAAGTCCTTTGAAAGACTGGCGTTGGCCCACCTGAAGGACATCGTAGACCCCCCACTGGACCCCCTGCAGTTTGCCTACCGGGCAAACAGGTTGGCGCACAATGCAGTCAAGATAGTACTGCATTACATCCTGCAACACCTCGACTCCCCAGGGACGTATGCACGGGCCCTCTTTGTGGACTTCAGCATTCAACACTATCATCCCAGGCATCCTCCACTCCAAACTGACACAGCTCACTGTGCCTGCCCCAACCTATCAGTGGATCACCAGCTTTCTGACAGACAGGAAACAGCAAGTGAGGCTGGGGAAAACCACATCCAGCACCCAGTCAGTCAGCACAGGTGCCCCCCAGGAATGTGTGTTCTCCCCTCTGCTGTTTTCACTCTACACCAATGACTGCATCTCGAAGGACCCCTCTGTCAAGCTCCTAAAGTTTGCAGATAATACAACGGTCATCGGTCTCATCCGAGACGGTGATGAGTCAGCCTATAGACGGGAGGTTGAGCAGCTGGTCCTGTGGTGTAGTTGCAACAACCTGGAACTGAACACTCTCAAAACTGTGGAGATGACAGTGGACTTCAGGAGGATTAATACTTAACCCACGACAGTATGACTGGACAATAACCCCCAGTGCAACACCGGTAAATAGACATTGTACAGATTATACAGATCCATATAGGTCTCTATTTTGAAGTGCACCATTTTTATTCTATTTTTATCTTGTTTCCTAATGAACATTCCTTTGTCTGTCTGCATTGTTTACTGCTTGTTTATGCTGTTTATTTTGTTATACTACACAGCCTTATGTTGGTATACAGTATTGTTTACTTGCCCCTTGCTGTTGCCTTGCATGGGGATATGTACATGCACATTGAGAGCTGCTGTACCAGAGTGAAATTCCTTGTGTCCAACGCACCTGGCCAGTAAAGCTGATTCAGATTAATTCAAACAGGTAGCGTAGCACTGACAATAACATCATGGGTCATTAGAATCCACTCGTTAACACACATCACACCACATGGCAGGCACACTAGCCTCAAGCAGTCAAAACAAACAGGTACTGTGCTCTGGAGGAATCATTCGCTGATGAGCTGATCATTCGCCACCCCAGACTGCCTCACTGGCCAGCTGCCTGTAGGTTAGACCTAGTCAGGTAAAACAGTGAGTCCCTGTACATTAAACTATCAGGTAAAGTTTATTTTGTTCATGAGCAAAAGTTTCAAATACACGTATAAACCGAGTTGCTTCTGCATAGAAATACTGGAACATACATACACCTCAGTTTAAAATGATAATTCACAGTTGTAACATTGTATATAAGGTATATAATGTCAGGCTGCCATATGGATTTGTTGGAATAATGAGATGGAGCACAATTGTATTGCGTTTGAAATAATGCTCTTACCATACATATACGTATTTTGCTATTCTCTCTGATAGGAAGGCCCTGAACACACACAGTTACACACCCTTCAAGGCTTACCATTACAACCATAGTCCTGTCTGTTAGCCACTGAGTGGCCTAATATGAGCATGATTAAAAATGTCTGTCAGCATACTACTGCACAACAGTACTACTGTCGCTTTATATATTGGGCATCAGTTTTCTTTGTTGCAAGGAGCTGGAGCCTCTTCCAGTTCACAATGGGTGTGGTTCACTTGGACAGGTCTCCAGTGTGTAGGACAACTGCTCACACCTATGGGTAATTTAGAGTGACTGGTTCAACGTTGTTTGCATTTCTTTGGGTGATTGGAGAAATCCAAAACAGGCACTATCAGAACTGGGTTTTGCACTGGATCCAAATGCACAGCACAGAGATATGGTAATTTACACAAGCTGATTACCTTAAACTGGAGGACTTCATGGTGATTACCAAAGATGGTCATCTGAATCAGTCTGATCTGCTGGGCAATGCAATGGAATGGCCATCTAACACCAGGGAAACTGAATTGTCTGGCCAACTCAATATGGATACATTCAGTGTCAGCCCCAGCAGCAATAAACACAGATACATCATGCACCTCAGAATCAGGAGTTAACAGTACCTGCATGCTGGCTCTGGAGGACGGTGTGTTGGACTTTGTATGATGCAGTAGCACCCTCCTATTCTCTACTAAGACTGAGATTTTACTGGGCAGTTACAAACAACAGGTCAGGGGATACCACAGAGCAAACACAGGTGTTTGCAGAAACACCTCTGTCTCTCCTCATGGGTCAAATGTGACCAGCCCAATTTCATGGGCTCCTAGAGCTCAGTAACAGGGTTAGGCTTTTGGGAGGAGGGAAACAACCCCAAGCTGCTCTGCGAGGTGTTGTTTCTCCACCAGCCACTGCCCTCTCGTGGACATGCCTGGTGAAGACTTATCTCTCTGTACCTCTCTCTAAGCCTATGGTCAATCTACGTTACCATGGCAATGAGATTCTTCAACCCTCTGGGGAGGGGGTCACATGCAGCTAGCTCATTCTTCAAAAGTCTCTAACAGACTTCTGTAAAACATAATGCAAGGCAAAGTAATTCCATTTACTGTCAGCAGCTAATGTGCAAACCTCTGTTGCATAAAATGCAAATGAGTGGTTACCGGGGATCAGGATGTGGTCTCTTTGTTTTGCAGGTGAAGGAGGGGAAGCTGGTGGTTGAGAACTGATGGCAATTGTAGAGAGGCAGTGATGGTAGCTGGTGGAGGAGATGGTGGGCCATGCAGGTAGGGTGGGCCAGGTAAGCAGCAGTGAGTACTCCAGTAGGCAGAGAACAGATAAGCAACATTCAATACAAGATCTCTTTAAAAATTCCACTCTTCAATGTGCACACAAAGCAAAATAACTGAGCACAAATAAACAAAAAAAAAAAAAAACAACCTTCACAAGGTGACAAAAATCATCTCACGAAAAGGGGTGACAAAAATCATTTTATACAAAAAAGCAAAAATCCAGGTAACCAAGATGAGTCTCAAACTTCAGAGAACAAGACGTCACAAACGATGTCTAGAATCTGCAGGCAGCAAAGATCAGGCAAAAGTCAGGGTTCAGAGTGAACAGAAATTAAACTCACAACACCAAAGAGGGCAGAGGCAAACACAGGGTGTCAGAGGCAGATCCAAGTTGAAAACACACAGGTTTGGTACAAGTAGCAGCTGAAAGGCTGGAACACTCTGCAGGATGGCAAGAAATGATCTGGCACTGACTGGAAAGGCAGACCTGGTTAAATATATAGAGTAACAAGGCACATGTGCATACAGTCACGGGCATGCCAAAATCAGCATGCAGCCAAAGTTGAAACACAGAGCAAGACAGTAGACTGCCAGGAAGTCAGGTCGTGACCATGACAGGCACTGGGAGAACACCACACAGAAAGACCCTGGAAAGGCCCTTGGAAAGACAGCAGTGCTCACCACTACATACCCATGTCTTTCCACTACTACAGGATTTCATTTGTCCATGGTGTAGTGCAGTGCAGCATTCTCATAATAAGGGAAGAAGTTATTAATAATGGGCGTCCAATTTAGAAGTTGTGTTTGCCCTGAAGTCCTAAGGAGGAAAAAGGAGAATTTAGTTACATTTTTGTTTTGTTTTGTTTTTCCTTTCAAAAGAATGTTTGATGGATGGACTCCAGCTAACCACCAACCATACAACAGACTGAAACCCAGCAGAGTGAATCAAGTCTCAAACACTCTGTAGCTAACACCCACAGTTACACTTAAACAGAACTGTAACCATGGTAAAGCCTGTAAGTAGCATCTGTCACATTTGCTGTGCCACTTGAATGGAAATGATAGGCATTGACATTTTTGATGAAGGCTACAGATGATATACCAGATGATACTGAGGTAACATTTTACCACAGTCTGTAACAGGCTGTGTGTATAGGCTGCTGATCATTTTCATGTGTTTGTCTTTGTAGTTTTTGAGCTAAAAGCAACAAAGCTGACTATGGTTTTGGTCAGCTTGCTATTTTTCTCATAAAGTTCCACTTTCCCAGAAGAAAGTCTTTCTAAAGACACTATTATGTCTGCAGGGGAACAAGATACCAACGAATACTACCTCTCACTCGATGACAAGTGAGGCCGCTCCTGATCTGTGAATATAGCCACCTATTCTGCCTGGCTAGCTCTTATACATCTCACTCAGCTACCTGTCCTCCTCAATGACAAGTGAAACCTCGCCTTATGTGTGACCTTAGATAAGGTACAGACCAGCACCTGTACCTCTCCCTCAGCTACCTGTCCCCCTCGATTACGACTCATCTGTTCACCTCGTTGCCGATCCAGTCACCTCCAGTCTTGCAACCTCCACTCACCTGGGCCTCTCACTTCCACCTGGGTACGCCAGCTCCAGCAGTGCATCCACTCTTCTGCCAGTGACGCCAATCCAGCCACCTCCAGCCCTGCAACCACCACTCACCGGGGTATCTTACCTCCACCTGGGTACACCAGCACCAGCAGAAATTCCACTCTGCCTGCCTGCCTTCCCCAGCTGAGCTCTACCTGCCTGTAATTTTGTTACTGTTTGAACGAACTTAAACCGTTAATAAAACTTTCTTCTCAATCACCTCCACTTCTGTGTCTACATTCTGAGTCCACTCCCTAGTTCAGCCATGACACTTGAATCTACACAAAGCCTATGCTTTAGGCTACGCAAGTAGCCTACGCCATTGTGAGCATTTATACTTGTGTGCTGGTGTGTCTATGTCACCCTGCAATTACACTGCCAACTAGCGTTTTGGCGGTGGGGTTTCTAGGCCACTGCATTGCATTTCTTCACCGCTTACTAACAATGGTAACTCATATTGGAGTTAAAACTAACAGATGCTAAACAGCTGTTACTTTTACTGAAATTACTGCAATGCAGATAAGAAAGGAGATGGTCGTATTACCATTGAACCAACTCAGGCAGAACAAGGGGGATCTTCAATGAGAAATATGAATGAGGAAATGCGATGCAACCAATCACAACTGCTGCAGTCTGCATCACCACGATGTATAGTTACATATCTGGTGCATGTCAGGCTGCAGTATAGGCTATGACATAGATTCAATGCAGAATCATAAATCAATCTTAATATGTGGAAATAAAAGATAATATCTCTGGTTCTGCTACGCTCTGTGTCCCCACTGATTTAGCAGTGTCCATCCTGGTCTTCAGTTAGAGTGGACTTGTAATCATTAAGCAATAAAAGGTCATCAATCAGAAGTGGGTGGACGACTGGCAGAGGACATTAGGATATGGTTTGAAAGACTAAACTTAGCACTTGCCATTTGCTAGTAAATGGACCTTGAATTAAGTTATACTCAAGACTTTTTACATAGAGAAGTTACATGAAATATCAAAAGACAAGTGTTGTCACTTGCTGTATTTAACCATATAATGAGCACCTGGTTAAATATAAAAGAAAAAAATGCTCCTTATGGGAGAGTTTGTTGGTTAGGTTTGTTTTGAGTCAGGGATGCTGTGCTGGGACTATAACATCCATGACTAATACTCTCTGTCAACAGCTGAGCCCCATCAGGCTACACACACAGAGCTCATCAGATTCTTTTACAATGGAGTGTGAAAAACAACCATGTTTCACAACGCAAAAGAAACTTTCATATTGTCTGTGCCTTTCATGAGCTAAGCCACCCAGCTTTTCTTCTTGGCAGAACAAAAGTAGCCCAACGCCTTCATCTCCTTCAATCTGTTGAAGCTGCTGGGCCAAAGACTGACAACAGTCTGGCAGTGCTTCTCTTCAAGAGGAGGAGAAGTTCATTACAACTACCACACAGCCGTCCATCAGACAGGGGGAGGCTCAGGGATTAGCTATTTTGCTGAGCTAATTTCCACAACTGGAGCACATCTGTCAATCAGGCAACGCACAGAGTCCCATTTGTTTATTGTACTCTCCTGCTTATTATCGCCAGGAGAAGCAGATAGCTTTTACCTGACAAAAAGCAGTGACACAAATGATCACTTTGCTCTGCTTTCAGCCTTTTATTGACGAAGTCAGTGTAAATCAATAAAAGTAATGGAATAGAAGAACAGAGCACTGTCCATCTTTAAGTCTTAAGGTACAATATATTTCATTCCACCTGCATTTACATTTTCAAGTCATATAATAAATAAATAATAGATCAGCGGTAATGCCAGAAATAGGAAAAACAACGTAAATATTGCACAAGCATTTAGGCTGTGGTCAAAAAGATCATTCACTTTGAATTTCAATTTCAGTTTTATTTATACAGCACCAAATCACAACAAAATCATCTCAGGACACTTTACAAAGTAAGGTTTAGATATTATTAATATTTTTTCATAGAGGAACATTTCAACAAACCTCCCTTGAGCAAGCACTTGGCAACAGTGGAGAGGAAAAACAGAAGAAACCTCCAACAGACCCCAGCTCTTCTGCCTCGACTGGTTGGGGTGAGTGGATAGAGGAGAGAGAAAAGAAAAGAAAAGAAACAAGGCACAACCAACACAATAACAAACAATCAGAGAGGAGGCACGACGTTAGTTATGCATAATAGTGACACGACAAAAAAAATCAAAGTATTCATGTACTGCTGCTCAATGTTTTTACTGTTTCAGAACAACCCAAAAATGTGGTTACCTTCTCTGTATACAGTTATGCTCTTTATATACTGCAGATGTTTAAAAACTGTGAGGGACAATAGCAGGGATTAGCAGAGGAAGAAACATGAGGCAAATGCACTTTGTGGGGTGAAGGGAAGGGTTCTAAAAAACAACACAAGGTTAGTTACTGAATTCTGACCATTTACTAAAATAATCACTTGCTGAAAAGAAAGTGCAGATATGATACATATATTTGTTGATTCAGTATGTCTTAGGCTTTTCACCACATTTTTTGTGTTTTTTAGTGTCTTGCAGCACCGGTTTATGCATATACTTAATTTGTAATTTAGCCAGTAAGACCACGAGATAATTTAATAACAAGATAATAATAATTTCATAACACCCTTGCAACAAAGTTAATTACACCTTGACAGCAACATATGACATTACGACAGCCGAACAATATGAATCTATAAAATCAGCATGGATAAGAAATGCCCTTTCTTAAATGGGACATACTGTACTACACCCATTTTCAACTTTCAATTTTTGTTTCAGGGGTCTACTAGAAAAGGTTTATATGCTTTAAAGTTCATAAAACTCATTAATCTCCTCTTGATGCCCTTTCGTACAGTAGCTCTTTTCACCCTCTGTTTTAGATCCTATCTCTTTAAAGCCCCCAACCGAAATGACCAGTCTGTTCATATTAGTCAGCTGCCACCTGCTACCAGCTCCAAGCTGTGTTTCTGATGTATAAAGTGTGCTGTAGTGCTGTTTGAGGTCCAAAAATACAAACTGGTATCCAATGTTGCAGTAGCAACAACAGAGACACTTTCCTATAGACACTGGTCACTGGCATTGGAGTACCTGTATCTGTTGGGCATGCTCCAGTGCTGGAGCAGGCTGGACCTGGACCCTACATAACTGCCTCGTTTTCTCTTCTCTGTTTGCCAGATAGTCATCAGCATCCAATGCTTTGCTGTGCATTAATGTCCTCATCGATCACCGGGTCTGCATCATACCTAATCTAATCTTTGACTCCTCATATGCCTAGCAGTTGTTGTTCCTGATGTTTTCTAGAAATTCCATTGTTCCTGTCTTCTACTATCAGTTACTTGACCCTTTTTGCCTGTTGAACCTGCTGCCTGTCTAGTCCCAGGCTGCCACATAAACCCTCTGATTGGCCTAGTTATCCCTGAACCGGTTTTGACTAATGTACCTCTATGCCATCTGCCTATGCCTCTGCCTGTTCTCCCATGTTTTTGTATTCTCTGAACTTGGTGCATTTTCATGTTTTCATCTAAAGAGGACTGTATCAGTTTGTTTTTGGTGCCTTGTGCATACTTTTCATTTGTGAGAGGAGAGTTCCTACTTGTTTCCAGCTACTTTGATTATCAGTCCTTTTATGTTGTGTTCTTGGCCTGGTGGATGACTATCATGTCCAACCTGTGTACTGTTTTCCTATGGAGAAGATCTTCTGCAGTTATCGCTTGATCTGTGTATCAACCCTATCTCATTCAATTTTAGACCGACTCCGATTAATACCTGGATGAGAGACTATCTAAAGAGACCTGTGACCCATCGACCTCAGTACAACTTCCTCTGACAATCCAGAGGCAGCCTCCCGGTCTCTCCTGCATAGCTGTCTTCCACATTTCCAGCTGTGGTGCAACTCCACCCACCCATCCACCCATAGTTCTTTAATAAATGTCTTAACCCTAACATTGTGAGGTTGGCTCCTAATTTGTATGTGTGTGTGTGTGTGTGTGTGTGGGGGGGGGGGTTCTTTCATTCAGCCTGAAAGATAAACATGGAAACTCTGCCAAATAATGTGCAAGTATAGTGGCTCTAGCTATAGTCGAGTAGAGCCAATGTGGAACATTTACATAATGGCCATCTACAGTATGTGAGGGTTCTAAAAACAGCCATTTCTTTAAGACAGTAATATTACTGTTTCCATTTCTGAAAAGGGCTCTAATTCTCATGTTTATCATCCTCCCACACTTCACTTACAGTGAGAGAACAACACTCACCTGAGACAGTCGTAGTTCAACAAAACGCCTGAGCTGCTAAACAGCATCAAGGTAAATGTACTGTACAGTATGCACCTCAGTATTGTTTGTTTGGTTGAGGGCTACTTGATGTGGAACCTCATCTCTGTTGATGTCACAGGCAGAGCAGAACCAAGTTCCCGTCTTTTCTCTCTACAAATGAAGCAGAAACACAAGCCCCCCATCATTGTTATTCCAATCACAGCATCTGACAAACAGCCATCTCCAAAAAAGCCCCTGACACATAATGAGATGTGAAATATAATAAGCAGAGTTGGCACGAGGCAATTTCAAAATCCACTGTCTGTTTTTTCCTCTTGCTCTGTTATTTATCATGTTTTTGTTTTATCTGCTTTCCCCCTCTGCCTCTGTGTCCCTCACTCTGTGCCAAACATTGTTTCCATGAGATGGGCATCCCTCAGTTCTTCAGGGATTGAGGGATCAATGAGATGCCCTGTTCTCAGATTATTTCTTGCAAAAGAATGTCAGAATGCACAGAAGATGATGGTTTTTCATCTACTACAATTTGATGTTGCTGTTATGTGGTGCCAAGATTAGCGTGAGCAGATCTGATTTAAGATGAGGTTTTTTTCACTTGAGTTGTCATAAACATGCAAAAAGCTAAACCAAAAAACAAACAAACAAACAAAACATCTCAACAACCTATTCAGATATATTCAGGCAACAAGAGTTTAAAGGACAAACAGTGGGACTTTACACTTGCATGTTGCACTATCACTCACAACACATTAAGACAGGGGTTTTCAGCCAGTGGTCCGCACCCCCCTGGTGACCTTGTATTCAGTAATGTAGTTTCACTGAAGGTTTCACTGAATCTATTGTTTAATTTTATTTTAAAAATGTATTTCTTTATTACAAATGCAATTTGCACATTGCATAAGCAGTAGGCAAAATGATTATTAAATATTTCTGTCATGTTACACATCATATATTAATGTATTGCAAATTATTCACCCACAGGCTTTAAATGAAGCTAATTCTTGACCTTGAGAATAGTAGTTTGACCAAACAGTCCAAACTCAAGGTTTGTTTGCCTGCTTATTTCTAGTGGCGTTCAACTGTGTCACACAGACTCCATCGGCAAATGGGAGTTTGCTCAGTTTCAAAGGAAATGGGTTGTTTGACGTGAGATCAGTAGTGGCCAAATATAATGTACTGTACGTATAATTCAACAAATGTTAGAAGTTCTGCAAACAATGCCCCCTACTCCCAGCACACTACTGAATATTACAGGTAACTGACTGAAGGTCTGTGGCCTATTACATAACATACATTCTTTATACCTTTAATATATAAGCAAAACAAAAAAAGCATTATTATTTTATACCTGCTGTACAAATGTTTGTGTAGCTTCCTTGATCAGGGATTTTCAGATTAAAGTGTGGATCCATAGAAACATGGAAGCATTTTATTTGCATTTGCTTAAAATTTATGTCAAAGTACCTACTTCTAAAATAATCACATACAAACTTACTTATAGAATATAATATACAATTAAGCAAAGCTGACTAAAAGTAAAGTGCTCAGGTCTAGGTGCAACTCTCAGCAGGCCTCAGACCTTAAAGGTGCATTAACTGACAGGAATCATAAAGAATTACACAGATCATCTCTGACACATGTATGTATGACTTTACCCCACAAAGTGCACGGGTTTTTTATTTTATTTTATTTTTTTGAACCTCTGACAGCTGAAAATAAATTAGGTAGAGCACCTTTAAGGTGGGCCATGAATACTACCTATCCGTTCTATTCATTCTGCTCATTAGTGATTGAGTGGTACAAATCTCCTTCAAGTACTGCATTCACCCAGTTGGGTTGAGTTTATTTGCAGCACTTGAATGATACAAAAGCACAAAGAGGGTAATTACGTATATCAGCATGGAGAAATTAAGACAACTCATTATGAAAGCACAAGGACGAGAGCTCCGCAAATGTATTTAAGTGTGTTTTGATGGCATATCTGCAACGAAGAGAGCATTCATCAGTGATAGGTCAGGAGAAAAATACTCTCCAGCCAGCTGGCTGGATTCCCAGCCGTTCTACTATATAGTGCATATGTGCAGGTCATGAACAGTATGGGGGTCTGGGGGTCACACAGAAGAAGAAAATGTAGGCATGTTAAACAGCAGTGAACGGAATTGTCTAAAAAAGCTTTTAATGTAAACCTGGTCTGGGATTCATCATCACTCACTACTAATGTGGAGGCAAAGTGGTACTGATTTGTGCAGGACTCACATCATTTTGTGCTGTGCAGGCAAGTAGGGCAAGATAATGCAACACCTATTCATATGTATTCAGTACTAGATCATACCATGCATATCAGATGCAGATTATTATGCTTTCACTTATTCCCAGGTTATGCTTGCACTTGCTCATTTTTTCAATGATCATTAAATATATGTCAATAGAATACAGAGAATTTAGTTTTACTCTTGTATGTTTGACTGAGGGTATTAATTTCTTCCATAGGTCTAATAGTCTTTTTCAGTCCAAAATGGTGAATGCATAGATCCTCTGCTGGGCGCTGGTGTTGCAAAGGAATGTTCAGTTAGCTTTCAAGTTCTTTGGCGGCACGTACATCACACGTGGTTCCATGACCGTCCTACCAAGAAGCACCTACTCCACGTCTGGTTTGGGGGTCACTCCTGGACCTCACCTGTTTCTTAGCTCAGCTTTTGTTGAAAAAATGTAGAAAAAAAAAATCAACTGGACTTGGTTTTAGGTTGAAGATGAACCAGTTATTAGTTTCATGGGTTCACTTACTTTTTCCACTACCATTTTGAATGTTGAATGATTGTGTTCAGTAAAGACATGAAAGATCAGAATTTTTTGTGTGTTTTTGTAGGCACATTATATTTGTCATTACTCTTGACTTAGATGAAAATCAGATCACATTTTATGACAAATTAATTCAGAAAACCATAAAATTCCAAAAGGTTCACATACTTTTTCTTGCCACTGTATATATCTGTCATTTTTTCTTTATTATAATAATTTAAAAAATCCACATTTTGCCTTTTCCAAATGACATCCACTTTTGATTAAGATAGAGACTCTGTAATAGTTATCAATCTTGTGACCTTCCAAGCATAGGATGGCTTCTCCAACTGATAACTCACCCCCAACCTCTAATGATTGCAGGGCTCATCATGACTGCTCGCTCCCAGCTGCAAGGCTATTATGTTTCATAAAAACTGATGCCCCTTCAAACAACATCTAGCAGCACATGCATGACTGTGTGTTTGTGTGCGTGAGTTGGGGTGAGAGTAAGTTGTTGTGAGGGTGACAGAATCATGTTACCACCATGCTATTGACCACAGGGCTTGTCTTCCTGCAGCAGACACAACATTAATAAAGCTTTCGCACAGCATTTACTCACATATCAGATACTGGTATCTGGAAGGAAATAACAAAAAAGAGAGCCAAATGGGAAGAGGTGCCAGATGTAGAGTACCCATATCTGTAAATCATTTCAACAAACAAAAACAGGAGCATTTACCATCTTTTCATTCAACTGATAAATCAGTGTGGTGTCATCCACTTCTGACATGTTGGATCCCATACAGCTTATTTAATAAAATTAAATAGCACTGGAGTAATTTCTCCATCTGTAAAATGTGAAGCCTTGCTTTGTGCGATCTTTAGCAGAAATCAGGCCATTTAGTTTTATTTACTAAAAGAAAGCTGCAAAAATGTGATCATGCCATAAAAAAACAAAAACACAAGACTGACTAAAGGAAGAAATAATGCCAAACATTGATTGCAGAGTACTATAATAGGACACAGACTATTTAGGGACTACATTTAAAAATAAGTAAATTTGGAGGATTACTAAGATTTTGGTCAAGTTGCCCTAAACACATACATTTTGTACAGTTGCAAAATAATTAACAAGATAAGAACATTTTTTGCTCCACATTAATTTTATGTCATAAAAATGGCTGCATCAAAGTAGATCCATTAGGGCAATCTACTTTCATGATTATCACACTGTCAGTGAGACGATTGTATTAACATGAGAATGTTTGCTTTACTACTTTAATGTATGTCATGAGTCAAGACTAGAGGGATAGCAAGTGGGAAATATAGAGTTCAAGGATGCAGACCTACTTCTGGTCAGTCACCTTTCTCATTAAAATACTAGCAATTATTGGACACCTTAGCACTGGATTTACAGTCACAACAAGAACTCAGTTTTCTCTGCTGAAACAATGGCCTAGATAACAAAAATGTGGACTATGAACAACTTTGACCGGAGTGTTAGATTCAGTTGTCAAATATGTACTTAAATACTTTACCCATAAGCTCACATTTTCACACGTCACATTTTTGTAACTGTTAAAATAATTATGTACAACACATACACATATAGGCACTTGTACATTAACGAGTAGACAGTTGATTTTGTCAGTCATATTTTTTCTGTTGATTTTGTTTATTAATGCAACTGTTCAGATGTTTTAATCCTGATTTAAAACCTAACCTGGAATGTAGGGTTCCAAATTAGATTTAAGTAGATGTCTATCTGCGAGGTCCTTGTTGTTAAAAAACAACAACAAAAATTTTTTTTAAATCCTCAACTATTTTAAGAAAATGATATTTAACTTTGACTTTTGGTTCGTAATGTTCAAATCAAAGAAGTACTAATATCAACCTTCCAGAGCCTGTGCCTTGCTCCAGCTTCCCAGAGTAAACAGGAGCCTCGTTCCCCGCTAAACATTTATTACACGCTGTCTGCTCATAACAAACCTCAACATGCAAGGCTGCAGAGGCTAATGGGATTGCACCATATGTGCCTGCATATTGCACACATTCATCTTGTGTAGAGGTGTACTGTTTTTTCCTTTTGTTTTGATGAAATGCATTGACATTTTCACTTGGCAATCACCTCCGATAAGTTCCCTAACCCTTCCTACCCCCCAGACAAACAGGAAAAGAGAAGTAAAGAGAAATCAAATAGATTTCTGTTTGTTTGTTGTCTTTCTCCAACCCCAGAGGGCAGTCTGGATGTGAACGGAGGCCGTCTCAGACCTTTCCGGAGAAAAGCTAATGTCGAAGATAGTGTTATCAGCCCCTGAGGGCTACAGACAGACAACTGACAACTGAATCCAAGACTTAAGAAAAACACTGAGGCTTAATAGTAACTGTTTTACTGGCTGTAAACATTGATCATCCCACTTGTCCGCTACTTTCAAAGCTGGTAGAGCACGATGCTACAGGCTATATTGGTTTGATGTGGGGAAAAAAAAAGAGCAGTTCAAAGGTAAGAATATTGCATTGAGTCGCAGGGAAGCCAGAGGGAGAGAAAGAGCTATTGATAGAGACAGACAGAGAGGCAATCCAGCTCTTTTTAGTATGTCATTTTTCACATTTTAACATGAAGTGAGAGTTAAGGATGAAATAGAGAAAAGAGGAGAAAACAACAAGACCCCTTGTTTCTTTAAATGCAGTAGATGTGACAGATTTAATGTCTGCCAAAATATAGGCTTGATCCTAAAAAAAAAAAACAATGAAAAACAAACCCAAAACTGACAAGCACAATTTACTTGTAGAAAAAATGGGCCTGATCCCAAAAGGGACCCAAAATCAAACAGAACATCAACACTGGCAGCAGCGGTGACGCCCTGGCACAAAACTTCCACAGGTCAACACTTAGCTCTCCAGCCTCCTGTGTGGCAACTGCTTTTCAGTTCTTTGTCATTGGGTCTCTTCAGTTTGTGGGCCTCATTCATACATTTCTGCCATAGCACAGTGAGTTCAAGCGTAAGAACTTGTTTTGCTGAGTTAGACCACAACAC
Organism: Monopterus albus; assembly: GCF_001952655.1. NCBI lineage: Eukaryota > Metazoa > Chordata > Actinopteri > Synbranchiformes > Synbranchidae > Monopterus > Monopterus albus. The sequence continues at coordinate 1,505,544 of NW_018127991.1, forward strand.
AATGTCAGGCCAAAGTGTAGTCCCAGTGATGTGAGATGGAAACCGATGCCTATCTGTGCTTAGTTGGGACAGTGGTGACCTAATGGTTAGAGAAACACGCTTGTGGCCAGAAGGATCACCAGTTCAGTGCCTTAACCCCAAACTGCTCTAGTGGAATAAACAAAAGGCTGGATTAGGGTCACTGTTCTAATGTTTCTTATTGTTGATAAGTGTGACAGGATTGGCTTCTGTGCATCCCTCCTTCTTCCTGTGTGCTGTGGCATGCTGGTAATGACAGAAATGAAGGTGTTGGTAATGAATAGGTGCCTCCTCCATCTGCAGCACCTGCCGCTCTCCTCTCAGATAGATAATTCAAAGCAGGGAGCCTCCCATTGATCAAACACAATGATCGATGAGGGTGTCTGCCTGCCTGTCGAGACAGGGGGTAAATTAACATCCACGTTCTTTTTTTCCAAAGTGCATGCATGCATACACCTGTGAAAATTTTTTCCATGTAGTAATTTGTAGATTACTCATATACCCATCATTCACAATCATTTTTCTTGCATTATCTTTGTAGATGCACATTTTGCAGGTTTACAAATAAACCTGAGCTTTCACTTTGAAAATATGTAACTCTTTGTTTATTCTGTTAATGTTTTCATTTATTGAAGTGTCAAAGTTAGTGAAGGCATTATGTTGGATTAAATATAATTTTCTGCATTGTTTAGACATACATTTACATTTGGGTCACTAAAAATGTAGTTTGGCCACCAAATTTAGGGGCTTGGTGGCCTGTGGGACCAGTGCTTAAATATATTAGTTAGTTCAGTTATTGAGACATTTCACTCTGGATGACCACAAAAAATATAATCAAACAAAAAGCAAATATAATTTGCACAGGATTTATATGAAAAAATGGATCTGATGTGCCACTTAAGAAGCCCACTGTGCTCCCTAGACATTTGACACACATTTCATTTGAGCGCACCTAACTTGCCAACAGACAAATCATAGTTACTGAGTCACCATGCATTGCACTCACAGGCCACTTTATCAGGTACACCTGTACAATTGTATGCACTTCAATGAAACACTTCCACCTTAACATCTATGCTTATGAAACTCAAAATGTTTTGGATTTTGGTGAAACTGTCATGTATGTTTATTATTGTGGTCATAGTGAATGTTGGTGTTGTACTGGACTACATTATATTCAGAGACGTTCCTAATATTCTGACCCTCTCAGTTATGTAGCTGGGGAGGACAAAAATAAATAGACATCTCGAAATACAATGTATATGCATAGGTTCTAGCAGCAGGCTTCCACCCGCACTGGCTAACACAAGGAAGGGCAATGTTTATCATGAAAGGACCCCAGCAAGGGAACAGTGCCATCCAACTTCTGACAAATAACATGCCTATCCACAGCATGGAAGGTCCTATCAGGCATCATAACTGACAAGTTACAAGTCCAAAACAACACCAGAGGCTCAAAACACCAGATGCTGATAGATAAATCAGTCAAGAATGACTCAAGATTGCAGCGTGTTCTTTCATGAAGAATAATCGGAATCAAATATCAATTTTCAAACATTTTGTCAGGTTTGCCCGGCCGCACCTTCCTCTCTTCTCTCTTTCTCGCTCTAGTCTGCTCCTTCTCACTGACTCTCTTGATTAACACACCTGTCCTGATTTTCTGACACTCTTCAGCTGCGCCTCCTTTGTCACTCCCTATTTATACTCGGCTTTACCTTCACTCCCTTGCTGGTTCTTTCTATGTCGTTAGCCTCCCTTGCTTCACGTATTGTGCTATGTTTCTCCTGTTTCCTCTTATGTTCTCAATTCTAGCGTCTCCTGTCGTTTTACCTGGACCTCTCCTCTGGACCTTGGCTTCCTCAGCTCCACCAACCACCTTCACAGGTCGATGCACAGTCTCCTCATTCATTCCACTCTGTTACTTCTCCAGTCAACCGGATCTCCACCTTGACCAGCCCAGGAGTGTCTCCTTCCCTCGCAGCCCAACCACA
>NW_018127991.1:1507909-1516184 GCF_001952655.1 Monopterus albus
AAATTCCTACACTCACCTCTTTGTTTCCAACTAACTAACTACACTCTATAAAACATGGCTTTCCATTTGGCTACTTAAACTATCTTGCCTGTGTGTGTCTGTATATGGCCCTGTCTTTTAAAGTTGTCTTTTCTCTTCCTGGCCTCAGATCTAATCTCTGTTTCTTACCCCTAGTGTCCCAGTGACCCCAAATTCCCTGGCCTCTTCAGCCAGGTAGTGATCATAAAACAACTGTGGACCCTCTTTGCTAAAGCTGTAAATCTAATGTGATTCAGTGTTTTAGTGAATCAGTCTCCCTTGATGTTAAACAGTGCCCCAGTTGGGTAACACAGCAAATACTGACCAAGAATTCAGTGAACACATAGAATGAGATACTCAACTAACTATGTTAACATAATTGTAACATACAAGTAAGCAAACTCATGCATGCTCTAAACTAAATCCTAATTATTCATTTTCTTAATATGATAGAATAATCATATGACACACAGTAAACAAACAAGTTAACTAATCAACAAACATAATGTTAATCTTCTACTAATTAAGTTTTTAATTCATAAAATATTAGAATCAACCTTAAAGTATGCCTTGTTAATAATTTTACCCAACAAGATCCAGACAGACTCAATGGTGCACACATGGATCTGGGAATGCCTGCCACTGTACAAAGTCAACAGGACACTATGGACCTCATCAAGACCCATCAAGAATGCAATAAGACTGTGGAGAACAACCCTGGAAGTCAACTCCAGACCAATGGCACAAGTGAACATCAGGCGCAGCATATACCAAGGTGATGCACTATCCCTGCTGCTATTCTGCACAAGCCTGAACCCCTTCAGTCAGATCATTGCAAGGAGTGGGTACAGATACATGTTCAAGATTGTGTTAGAAACGACGCGCGTAATGCGACCGAAAAGTGTTTGGTGAACTCATTAAATGGCCAGACAAGGAAGTGATGAACAAAACCATCTTTTTAATAAGAGAACTAAAACTAAACAAAACCATACAAGACAAGGTGAAACACAAAACTCACGGTCGGTATCAGTCCCAGGTCAGAGCCAGCAAACACATACATCCAGGGGAATCCAAAGTTCGTTGTCCAAAAGTCCGATAATCATACACCGTGGCAGTCCGTAACAAGTGGGCGAGGCAGAATAGAATAGTCTGAGGTAACAGTCCGAGATCAGAAACACAAAATACCAAAACCGAAGAAAATGCTGGAAAGTCAGAGCTGGGGTCTAGAACAATCTGGCAGCGTCCTTGTGGGAGGACGCTGCCTAAATAGAGGTGAACACAGGTGCAGGTAATAAGGAGCAGGTGAAACTAATCTGAGTAAGGAAGAAAGTAAAAAGACCTAAGCTATGGTGAAACAAAACAGGAAGTAATGTCAAAATAAAAGTCGGACGGGAAGCAGCGGAACCGAATCATGACAGGTAGAGCAGTCGTCCCCCAACTGGAGGATTGGAGGTTCGAATCACGGTGCCTGCAGTCCACATGTCGAATTGTCCTTGGGCAAGACACTGAACCTTCAAGTTGCCCCCGATGGTTAGAGCCATCGGTGTGAGTTGGTGCCACAGATGGCTGCCTCGGTTCTGTACTGGCAACATACTTGGCCAAATAAAGGTGATTATTAATATTATTATTATTAGAGTGGATCTACCATCAGCCACCTCCTCTACAGGGATGACATCAAGCTGCATGTCAAGAATGAATGGGACTTTGACTCACTAATCCACCTGACACAAATCTTCAGTGAGAACATCGGGAAGTCTTTCGGACTGGAGAAGTGTGGCTAGATGATAGTAAGAAGGGGGAAGGTGGTAAAGACTGATGGGTTAGAACTACCAAGGGTACATATAGCAGACATACAAACAAGCAAGTATCTTGGTATCCCACAATCACATGCAAACCATGATGAGTAGGCAAAAAAGACAGTCACATCCAAGTACCATAAAAAGATAAGAAAGGTCCTGAAAAACCAGCTGAATGGGAGGAAGAAGATCCAAGCCATCAACATGTACATCCTGCCAGTCTTTAGATACCCTGCCAGCATAGGATGCTGGCTAAAAAAGGACATGGAGGCTGCTGATGTGAACATCTGGAAACTCCTCACAATGCATGGAGGCATCCATCAGAAGTCCAACACTCAAGAGACTGTACACCAGCCTGAAAGAGGGTGGACAGGGCCTGGTGACTGTCAAGACCACTGCCCTGGATGAAACCCAGATAACAGGGCTAAGATCCTGTATCCCATAGAAAATATAAACAGCTCATTTTACAATACAAGTATGAAGATGTATTTTTGCTAAGGCTGTATACAGATGAGGAATTGGTGGCATGTGGTGTAAACCACAGTCAGTAGCTCTTGATGTGAGCTCAAAAGGTAAGAGTTGACCAGAGGGATTAAAGGCATCGGGTATCAAAGTGGAATTAGAAGGAATAGTTGGAATACAATTAGTCTGTGTAATGGTAGCCTCAGCTATGACTAAGTAACGCACTTGTTTTTATTTTCTTCCTTATAAAGCAATGTTCTTTGTGCCACAGTGCTCTAAAAAAATTCACAGCTGAGACAACAATATGAAGTGTATGGAGAAAATTGTCTGTGTGGGTGGTGTAGAATCACCAGCTGCAAATCTACAGTGTCTTAAATTGAATTAGCTTGAGAGGAGAAACCACATTTGCATAATGTGTTGCTTCAAAGGGATCTTTTGTCCAGACGTAAACAAACACTTGATGTTAGGCAGAAAATAGAACCAGCAGTGGACGGCAGCATCAGTTTGGCTGTGAGAAAGGTGATCCACCAGCCAGTCTCTGACCTTCAGAGAGTCAGTCATACCAAAGGAAAATACTGAGTAGCTTTCTCCTGCTTGAAGGATTTATATTTCAATAAAATATCATCAAAAAGGTAATGAGCTTTTTGGAGAGGGTGTTTGAGAATGTGGTAAAGCCATGAGACTAGCAAAGGACAGGACTGCACTCAGTGTAGCTCCAGCCATCATTGATCTGGTCTGAGCAGGCATGCAAAGCAAGAGGAAAATCAAGTGGTCCTTGACGTAAAAGAGCACTGAGCCATTTGATGACTGGCTCACCTCTGCCCATAGTTCAGCACAGTGAACATTACAGCCAGTCACACAAGTACAATAGGCACTGGTGAGGAGAAACTATACTGTATTTAGTGAATAAAAATGTGGCTTTTCAAAAACACTATCAGTTGGAGCATGTGAGTAATAACAGTGAGAAATCTTATTCCATTACTTACTTAGGGGGCTTTCACGTGCATCATTTGGTTCGGGTCTTTGTTAGAGTTCAGTTCTGGTTTCATTCATGTCCACCAACATTTTTTTTTACAAATGAACATATAGCGGTAAACATATGGTTATACAGACTGATATGGAAGTCATTGATTGGAAGGTTTTGATGACAGTCATCCTGAATCATCAGCACATCAAATAAAAAAGTTAATGGTGGTAACTGACAAATAAAAATTCACAATTAACTAAGTATTCTCAGTATTATTAGACTACAACTTGAATATAGTAATGACTAACAGGGAGATACAGGACAAAAAAATAGGTGTCTTGGAAAGTTATATAATAGATGGATTATGGTGGGATCTGTCAGGAATTGGCGCGTGAAGCTGCCGATAATATCGAGGGTGAACTCAATTATATTGCCAGATGAGGATGAGTGAATAACTGTCTCTTTAATAAGAGCACGGAACAACAAAACGATACAGAAAACTACGTAAAACACGATGCACACACACTCAGGTCGAAAACACAGTCCAGGGACAGAGCCAGCAAACTCACACAGCCGAGGAATCCACAAAACGAGAGGTCAGAGAGGGAAGTCCGATAATACATACACAGAAGGCAGTCCAAAGCAAGAGAGAAAGACAGAACATAATGGTCAATATACACGATCCGGGGTCAGAACAGGAAATACCAAAAAAACAAGAACCCTGGAAAATCTGACATAGATGAGAGAACAATCTGGCAACTGCCCGGTGGGAGGCAGCTGCCTAAATAGGGATGAAAACAGGTGCAAACAATCATAAGCAGGTGAAAACAATGAGTGCTGATTAAAGTAAAAAGTCGGAAACTGAGGTGAAACAAAAACAGGAAGTAATGTCAAAATAAATACTTATGTACCTGAACACTACATGGCCGACTTGCTCTTTGCCAAACTTACTGTGTGCTTTGCTTCTCCCTAGTTTGTGTCAGTGCATTCTGCTCCTTACTCATCTGTTTGTTCCTCGTCACAGCCTGAGTTGACTCCTGTCCTGTGCCAGCTCTGCTCACCTGTTATTCCTCATCGCAGAGAGAGTCGTCTCCAGCTCAGTGTCAGCGTACTCACCTGTCTGTTCCTTGCTGCTACCAGGGTTGACTCCACTCCTGTGCCAGCGCTACCTATCTGTTCTTCCTTGTCGCAGAAGAGAGCTGTCCCTATGCCCAGAGTCAGTGTTGTTGACTGTCTTAACCTTGTCACTGCCTAGGTGGATTCCAGACCTGTGCCAGTCTTGCTACCTGGTGTCCTGCAACGCAGCCTAATTCATCATCGGTCTGTCCTGCTCTCCTACTTTCACTGGCTCACCTCAACTTGACCTACCTGCTCCACTCCAGTAGAGCTCCTAACCGCCACCAGTCCTCCTCTGCCTACCTGTCAGCCTCATCCTTCTCAGAGCCACATGCATTTGGTGATTCCCTGTCGTCACCCACTACCTCCAGTCCTTCTTCTGACTGGCACTCTGGCACCTGCTATAGTGGCTATCCCTCATGCACTCTACTGCTTGATGAACTCTCCCCAGCCTAGCCTATCTACATCTTTAAACCTTGTAAATACATAGAGTATCTGCTTGAACCCTGTACCTGTGACCTGCCAATTGAGTGCTCTTGTTCTGATATTTCTTGGTCTTGGGCGGTGAGGCCATAACCTGCAGTACAACACCACCTTTAACTATGGCTTCAATAATAAAAATTTGATTTTATACATTTATGACAATATCACCAAAATCTAAAACATTTTGAGCTTCATAAACACCTTTATGAGAAGATCATCTGTGGAGTCATGGCGCCAACCAGGGCTGCCTCATTAACTGTAAACCTTTTTATTCTCCTAGAGAGTTTTCCTCGTTTATCCTGGTTGGTATTTATATTTCTCCACAGGCCTGTGTTAGAACATGCAGGACTGGTTTAGTCCAACAAAATGAATAGCAGCTCCTAGCCAACTGGATAATAAGTATGGAAGAGAAACACCCAGATTCCATGCTTATTATTTTGGGGGATTTTAACAGAGCAAACCTTACTCACGGATTGCCCAAATACAGACAAGATGTCAGTTGTCCCACTAGGGACAAAAACACACTGCCCCACTGTTACACAGTAATTAAGGATGCCTATTGCTCTGTTTTCCATGCAGCCCTTGGGCTTTCAGACCACTGCATGATCCACTCCATTCCCACTTATAGGCAGAAATTTAAAGCTGCAAAGCCTGTGGTCAAAAAAATGAACAAATGGGCTGAAAAGGCAAAGTCAAAGCTACAGGCCCACTTTGACTATACAGACTGGGGTGTCTTTGAGGCTGCAGCTACAGACCTGGATGAGTATACTGACACATCACATCAGCCTCTGTGAGGACATGTGTGTGTCCATTAAGACTCTGCACATACAATAACAATAAACCTTGGTTCACAGTGAAGCTCAAACAGCTCCATCATGCCAAAGAGGAGGCCCACAGGAGTGGGGACAGGACCCTGTATAACAGGCTAGAAACACACTGACAAAGGAGATCAGAGTAGCAAAGAGGAGCAAAGGCTGAAAAATCAGTGTCGGGCCAACAAACTATCCTCACTGTGGAGGAGCCTATGGAACATCACTGGTTAGCGGCGACCACCCCACCCTGCTGTGGAAAGCCATCAGCTGGCTGACGAGCTGAATGCATTTTATTGTAGGTTTAAAAGGCAGAACTCCTCACTCCTCTCTCACCTCATCTCAGACCTACAGCCAGTAGCTGCTTCCTCTAGGGCTACCTCTCCCCCCATCAGCCCACAACCTCTGAGGATCTGCAAAAGAGATGTGTGTTGCCTTTTTAGGAAACAAAAGATCAATAAGGCACCAGGCCCAGACAATGTGATCCCCTCCTGTCTGAAAGTCTGTGCTGACCAGTTGGCTCCCATCTTCATGCAAATCTTCAATAGATCACTGGAGCTTTGTGTAGTTCCACGCTCCACCATCATCCCAGTTCCCAGAAACCCTCCATCAGTGGACTGAATGACCACAGACCTGTCACCCTGACATCTGTAGTCATGGAGTGTTTTGAGAAACTGGTATTGACCCCCCTGAAGGCAATCACAAACTGGATTCCCTGCAGTTTGCTTACTGAACAAATAGGTCAATGGATGATGCAGTGAACATGGCACAGCACTACACCCTTCAGCACCTTGACTTACCAGGGACCTATGCTCGGATCTTATTTGTCAACTTCAGTTCGGCATTTAACACCGTCATCCCAGACATCCTCTGCTCCAAACTTAGCTCACTGTACCTGTCCCCATCTGTCAGTGGATTACCAGCTTTCTGACGAACAGGAAGCAGCAGGTGAGGCTGGGGAAAACCACATCCAGCACCTGGACTATTGGCACAGGTGCTCCCCCTGCTGTTGTTCTCCCTCTATACCAATGACTGCAACCTCAGGAGACCCTTCTGTAGAAATCCTGAAGTTTGCAGATGAGACAACAGTCATGGGCCTCATTCAAGACGGTGACAAGTTGGCCTACAGCCAGGAGGTTGAATAGCTGGCACTGATGTGGTCGTAACAACCTGGAGCAGAACACATGGAAGACAGTGGAGATGATAGTGGGTTTTAGAAGGAGGTCCCCCACCCTATCTTCACTTACTGTACTCAGCAGCACTGTTTCAGTCATGGAGTCCAACAAGTTCCTGGGTTCTACAATCTCTCGGGACCTGAAGTGGACAATCAGCATCAGCCCCATCATTAAAAAGGCACAGCAGAGGATGTACTTCCTGCATCAGCTCAGGAAGTCAAACCTGCCTCAGGAGCTGCTGATTCAATTATATAGGGGAATCATTGAGTCTGTTCTCTGCACTTCCATCTCTGTCTGGTTTGGCTCGGCAACCAAACAGGACAGGAACAGAGTCCAGCTAAAAGTCAGGACTGCGGAAAGAATCATTGGTGCCAGCCTGCCCTCCACGGAGGACCTGTACACCTTACGGGTCAAAAGGAGGGCAGAGAGGATTTCTGCAGACCACTCACACCCTGGATACAAACTCTTTGAACTCCTCCCCTCTGGATGGTGCTAGAGGTCACGGTACACCAAGACAACCAGACACAGAGACAGTTTCTTCCCCCAGGCTATTACACTGATGAACAGCTAGTCTATGTTGCTCTTTTAACTTGTGCTTTTTTAAAACTTGTATACTGTATATTTTGTTTTTATTTATTTGCTTTTATGTTGTGCACATTGGGGGGCATTGGGCAAATCCCTTGTATTTTTGAAATACTTGGCAATAGAGTTTATGCTTAAGCTTATGTTTCAGCACTGCTGTTGCATACAATTGTACAGGTGTACCTAATAAGGTGGCTGGTGAGTGTATATATACTTGTACATTACTACAGATTTTTTCTTGAACAGTTCACAGACAGCATGTGGATTTATTAGTTGTTTAGCTTTTAAAATCACATATCTAGTCTCTGAAATTCCTGTGCTTGGTCTGTTTGCAGTCACACATGAAAAGAACTGTGCCAAAGTAAACTGTTAGGTGCCGTTCGCACAAATCAGTGTGCGAACGAGGAAAGGGGCGGACCCAGGTAGCCGACTTCAGTGCAAGCAGTGACTTATTATATACAGTGAGCAAGGGAGTGACAATACACAGAGGGAAATAGTATGTAGTCCTGTAGATGAGTAGTAACCAGGTGTTTGACCAAACCCAGGAGGCGAGGAGATGGAGAACTGGGCCGAGCTGCGTAGGTGGGGTCACTCCTGGGCTGGTCGACGGTGATGGTGGTTACTGAAGGTAGAGACAGAGAGATGAAGGCAATTGTGGAACAGATAGGCGACTGTGCATTGACCTGCCTGGGAGGAGAAAGTGGAGCCACGGTCTGGAGGAACAGTCCTTTGGGGAAACACAAAACAGTAGCTGGCTAGGGGATAAATACATACAAAAACAATGACAACGCACGGAGTAAAGTTGGCCTAGTGACTAGAAAGAACTGGCAAGTGACTGATGACTGAAACCGGGTAATATAGTGAGTG
>NW_018127991.1:1516606-1518126 GCF_001952655.1 Monopterus albus
CCCCCGGCCCCTGGAGCGGACACCCAGGATCTGCCATACTGTGTACGCTGGGCCACCCTCCAACTCAAGGGCCAGTGGAGGCGCAGCCGGTGGTGGACAGAGGGGACTGGAGGACACAGGCTTGATCTGGGAGACATGAAACACAGGGTGAATATGGAGAGAATCAGGCAATGAGAATTTAACAGCAGTGGGATGGATGACTTCCTGGATGGCAAAAGGCCCCAGGAACCGAGGAGACAATTTGGGGCATGCCCCTTTGATGGGAACGTGGGTGGCCGAGAGCCAAACCTGTTGCCCAACCTGGTAGGTAGGAGCGGCCCTACGGCGGCGATCGGCCAGGCATTTGTTTTGGTTGGCCATGCGCAAAAGGGCGGCCCTCGTCTCGTCCCAGATTTGGTGGCAGCGAGTGATATGGGCGTGGACAGAAGGAACGGCGATGTTGGTTTCCGCGGCAGGAACAGACTCCAGTCTTCTGGCGAAGAACTGGATATGCAGCGGAGTGCGTTTTCCAGCTCCTGGTTCAACCGTTCAGCTTGACCATTGGTTTGTGGGTGGTAACTGGAAGAAAGACAGGGACGAGCCCCGATGGCTGTGCAGAAAGCAGACCACACGTGCGACGTGAACTGTGGACCGCGGTCAGAGATGATGTTTATCGAGGGTGCTGTGGATGCGAAAAACATGTTGAACCAGGAGCGGGGCCATGTCAAGGGCTGTGGGTAGTCGTGTGGGTAGTGTGAGGAAGTGAGCAGTTTTGGATAAACGGTCAATGATGGTAAGAATGACTGTGTTGCCTTGGGAGGGAGGCAGCCCAGTGACAAAGTCTAGAGCTATGTGAGACCAGGGCTGGCTGGGTGTGATCAGCGGTAGAAGGAGGCCCACAGGTGGTTCATGGAGGAGTTTAGACTGCGCACAGGGAGCACAGGCTGCCACATACTCCCTGGCATCTTTTTCTACAGTGGGCCACTAGAAATAGCGTTTCAAGAGAGTAATGGTCCTCTGTACCCCTGGATGGCATGCTAACTGGGAGGCATGGGCCCAGTTGAGGGTCTGGGCCCTAACAACCTGGGGGGCAAAAAATCTATCTGGTGGCCCAACCCAGGATCGGGTTTGTGTTGTTGGGCCTCCCATATGGTGTCCTCAATCTTCCATGTCACAGAGGAGGCGGGCAAGATGGTTTCCGGAGGGGTGTCTGCGGTCATGGAATTAAAACATCGTGAGAGTGCATCTGGTTTCTGATTGCGGGTACTCGGCCAATAAGAGAGGGTGAACTGGAACTGATCAAAGAACAAGGCCCACCTCGCTTACCTGGGATTCAGTCTCTTGGCGGACTGGAGGGAGGCCAAGTTCTTGTGATCAGTCCATACTAAAAAGGGCTGGTCGGCACCTTCAAGGAGGTGCCGCCATTCTTCAAGGGCCAGTTTAACGGCCAATAGTTCCTTGTTGCCCACATCATAGTTGCGTTCGGCCGGGGTCAACCGTCTGGAATAGTAGGCACAGGGATGTAGGGCGTGGTCTTCCCC
>NW_018127991.1:1518518-1535406 GCF_001952655.1 Monopterus albus
GGAGAAACGACATCTCGAGGGGAGCCAGAAGGCTTGGCCTGGGCAACCACTCCCTCCAAAAAATGTCAGAGTTACCGGCTCAAAAACATCAAACGTAGTCACACACGGAGTAAAGACCGATGGATCGGGCACTAACCCAACCACAGTGTACTTTAAAATAGCAACCTTCTCATTAAAATAAAATAAAAACTTATTACATAAATCAACCGTTGCTTCCTGACAGACAGGCTGCGGGGGATTTAACACCATCCCGATTGTGTTATATAATACACGTGCATCATGACTATTAGCTGCAACAATACTGGACAAATACTCCCGCTTAGCTTCTTCCACAGTCCTCTGATAGTTGCGCCAACAGTCCTTCAAAATTTGCAGTGAAACTTGCAGTCCATCCTTCTTCCACCTTCTTTCAGCTCTGTGGCACCAGAGCCGGGTCCATGAGGTTACCCCCGGCACCGGAGTCCAAGAGGGCTTGGTGGGAGGAAGTCCGACCGTCCGTCTCCAGTTGCACGGGGAGGAGGCAACTGGCACCCGGCCTGGTGGGTTTGGAGGGGCGGCCCATCAGTGTCCCCACTCTCACTGGCGGGCCCGCTCTTTTGGCCGCACCGGACAGGCGGTGACGAGATGGTCTGGGACCCCACAGTAGAGGCAAGACCCGGTGCGGACACGGCAGGCCCGTTCTTCAGGGGTCAGATGGGCGTGCCCTATTTTCATGGGTTCAACCCTAGTTCTCTGGAAGGATGTGTCGGTACCCCCCATACGGGACGGGACCCGGGCCTCAGAAAGCCGTGCAGATGCAGAACGGGTTAGTGTGGTCGGCTGCTGCCCTGCTCTTTCCTTTCGGAAAGGGCGCTGCTGTTTGTCGATCATGATAGCCAAGTCGACTAGGGAGCGGAGGTCAGGGGGTTCACCTTGGGTACTTAGTTCAGCCTTAATGTTGTCATTGAGGCCGTGCCAGAAGGCCGCGTGCAATGGGCGGTCCTCCCAGCCGGCCTCTGTGGCTAACACCCAGAAATCAACAAAATAGTCAAGGACATGGCGAGCCCCCTGGCGTATTGTCATAAGCTCCCTAGAAGCTTGGCTGTGATGTGAGGCTGGTGAAAAAACTGACCTGAGTTCATCCATGAAGTCCGAGATGGAAGTGCCGATGAAGAGTCCTTGTGAGTCTGCAGCCTCGGCCCAGAGCAGTGCTTTCCCTCGTAATGGTTAATGATATAACTGATCTTCTCTCTGTCAGTGATGTAGGTCCAGGGCTGGTGGTCAAACACCCGGCGGCACTGCAGCAAGAAACCCCGACAACTATTGACGTTACTGTCGAAAGTGTCAGGTTCAGGTATGTGTGGGTCTCTGCGGGGACTGGTGGCACGGGTGGCGGAGCGTGGAGCCTGAGAAAATGTAGCAGAGGAAACGTGTGGAGGTGATAACATGGCAGAGAGTTGTGCTACCTGCTGAGTTAGTGCTGCGATGTCCTTGTGCTGTTGCTGCAGTGCCTGAGCCATCTGGTCCATACGAGCGTCCTGAGATGTCTGAGATGACCAACCGCTTGCACCGGAGCCGGCAGGATCCATGTTGGCCAGTTCTTTCTGTTAGGTGCCGTTCGTACAAGTCAGTGTGCGAACGAGGAAAGAGGCGGACCCAGGTAGCCGACTTCAGTGCAAGCAGTGATTTATTATATGCAGTGAGCAAGGGAGTGACAATACACAGAGGGAAATAGTACGTAGTCCTGTAGATGAGTAGTAGCCGGGTGTTTGACCAACCGCAGGAGGCGAGTAGATGGAGAGCTGGGCCGAGCACTCCTGGGCTGGTCGACGGTGATGGTGGTTACTGAAGGTAGAGACAGAGAGATGAAGGCAATTGTGGAACAGATAGGCAACTGTGCATTGACCTGCCTGGGAGGAGAGAGATGAGCCACGGTCTGGAGGAACAGTCTTTCGGGGAAACACAAAACATTAGCTGGCTAGGGGATAAATACATACAAAAACAATGACAACGCACAGAGTAAGGTTGGCCTAGTGACTAGGAAGAACTGGCAAGTGACTGAGGAGTGAAACCGGGTAATATAGTGAGTGACCTAATCAAGTGCAGCTGGTGATAAGTAAGGAACAGGTGAACGTGATAAGAGTAATGGGGCAAGAGACAGTAGGAAAGGTGAGGGAGGCAGAGCGGCCGAGCAAACCTGACATAAACACGTTGTAAACAAGTTAGGTGTGAAAACACCGTTACAAATGTCACAGCTGAATTCAGAAAAGTGATGCAATAAAAAAAATTTCTTAAGTCTCAAGAAACCATAGGTCATAAATAATGGCATGTACATTTTTGACATGTAAAAGTAACATTGCACTATTCCACCCGTTTGACGACATTCAGTGTTTAAGTTCAGGTTCTAAGTGTCCCAAAAATATTCAAAACCATTCTATTTTGAACATTACTGTATATTGTTCCTCTGATTGTAACACTGAAGCCCACCATGAACTTAGACCATGCATCTAATATAATTAGGAAGATTTATGAATAAAAAAGTGGTATCTAACAAGGTGCAACAACAATGCAACAGTTGTTGTGCCCTGGTAGTAAAAACATTCACCAAGCCAGCAGTGTTAATGTATTCACCAGAAGCACTCAAACATAGCAGAAATTATCCACATGTATTGAAAGTGGCATTAATTGGGTTTAGGATTTTTGTCATCGTTTCTACATTCATTACCAAGACCTTTGAGCTAATAAACAGTTTGGTTCTTAAAAACATTCTACATGTATGTTTCCTGGGAAAAAAATGAGCCACCTAGTTCACCAGTGGAATCATTTTTCTGGCTATTTTGTGGACATTCTGCAGCTGCAGTATATAATTAGTTGTACGGTGTGTTCAATAAAATCACCACATATGGACTGTGTGTGTGTGGGCACTGACATTTGCCAAGAAACTGGGCAACAGTGATAAACCCAGCTCTATATATCTACTTGTCTGTGTGTGAGAGAGAAAACAAATATTAATGTTTTCGCCTGCCTGTGTTGAGTGTGCAGCCACAATGCTGGAGGCTCTGATACAATGACTCAGCATTCTTTGCACAGTCCTCTTCTTTCTCCTTCATCTTGTCTGCCCTCCAGTAGATGTGAATATCCCACATTTTCATTCCATCTATTATGATAACACAATAATAATAAGACTTCACAATACTAATTAAATGCTAATTGTAATGATAAGGTTAGATCCTTTTAATAGGCACTGTAGCATTTTTCTTACAGTTCACTCACAAGTGACAGATAAAATAATAATGGCCAAATGGTCAAAACTGAAGCAGAAGAGGCCAAGATAGATTGACTTAGTACGAGTCAAACTCCAAAATTACATTTCCCATAATGCATTTCAATGGTATCTTAGGCCCTTTTTGAGAGATAAACAGCCATGTCTTTCAGTTTGTAACAAAGGCTCTCAGTTTTAAACCTGTACTCTAAGAATAGAAAGCTGAGAAAATCCCTATGACAACATCAGTGATATTTCTTTTCTGAAAACTCCTGCAGCATCACAGAAGGAATTAGTCAGTTTGCTTTCAAGTTCCCATTGCCCATGACATGTGCACTTTTTCTTTTAAATGCTTATTTTACTGTTCATTACTGGTGAGTGAATTAGTTTGTTTCACATAATCTGAACCAACGAAACAGAGCAGTGTGAATATTGAGTTATATGAACTGACAACTAAGTCACTACAGCTTAACCAGAACAGTTCATCCATTATCTATACCCATGAATCATTTACTGAGTATAGAAAGAATAATCGTATTGGGTGAGAGTTGAGCTACACAATGGACAGGTTGCCAGACTATCAAACATTAAATGGGTCATGATTTCTCACTTTTACAGCTATTCAGTGTTTTATACTTTTTTATTGCCAGCTGGGTTTATAGCACTCGGTGTTGGTGATCGCTGCTCTATGCACCTTGTTGAAGCCCATAATATAGTAAATGGGCATAATGTACTAAGTGTGCATAACACAGTAAAATATGAAATAAAAGCTGATAATATAATAATCTTCTAATAATGTAATAAAAATGGTGAGAACAAAACATAATATGCTTGTAACAATTTGTAATGTAATAACTGTTCATAGTGTTATAAATCTGGCTCAACTTCATTGTAGTAAGATAATGAGTGTACTCTAAACAGTACATTAGGTAATTATGAATATTTGTGTGTAAAATATGAATTTATTGCAATCTTGAACAAGTCTTGCATGAAGTGACTAAGTGATTGCTTTTTCAGCTATTTTGACTCAAAATCAGTAAAGTATATAAAAATCACAACAAAATAAAAAAAAAACACACAATTTCAAAGAATGCATATGTGGCAGTTTATTACATTGTCAGCTTCTATTACTAATCTGCACTTATTATGTTATGTGCTGTTATTACATTAAACGTTTCTACACTCCTGCTCACATGTGCCAACTGCAGAACACCCTTATTAAACTATATTAAAATGGGTATAAAACACTGCAGTGCAAGGAAAGGGAGCTGAGTCATAACCCTTTTGGCTTTTGATACCATTCTATTACATGCAGAACACATGAAAAAAGGCAGCATTTCATTTCTTTTATTTAATTTGACAATATACAATTTCAGAACACAATTTAACTCAAACACAACACATTTAAAGCTGATGTCTTT
Organism: Monopterus albus; assembly: GCF_001952655.1. Taxonomy (NCBI): domain Eukaryota; kingdom Metazoa; phylum Chordata; class Actinopteri; order Synbranchiformes; family Synbranchidae; genus Monopterus; species Monopterus albus. The sequence continues at coordinate 1,523,181 of NW_018127991.1, forward strand.
AAACATCCCACCAACAAACCTCAAAACATTTTTTATATTTATGTTTATATATTTATTTATTATTTGATTGAATAACTACATTTCTTTGTTTTAGTTTAAATGTAACAAAGTGGTGTAACAACAAATATAACAAAAACAGAAAACAAATACGCTGGCTGTGAACATTTAACTGACATGTTAAGTATCAGCACGTTTGCAATTTGCCAGAAATATTAACCTTTCCTTGTTATGTTAATAAAAATTGCAATCTGGTCACAATTACATTTCCTTTTAAAATGTATTTTCCGCTGCAGTTTATTTGTATACCAAAGTAATTTCTGTCTTAGATTAGAGCCTTTACATGAGCTGGAGTGTATTTGAATTGAACCAAATGGGTTAGCTGTGACATTTTCTTTTTCTTATCAGCTGTTTCAGTGCCTGTACCTCTTTACTCTATCTACTGTATATAACTTGGCTATTACTGATTCCTGCTTAATTATAGACCTTTAATTGAAAAACATTTCCTGCCTCTTCATACCTCTAATTGTCTTTTCTGGGAGGTGTCAGCAGACGTCCTACACGCTGTCAGGCAGACAACAGTGAAGGGTTAATTTGTTGCCCTTTTTCCACAGCAGTCCTGCTCTCTGGCCTTGGTGCCTTTTTCTGGGTCTCTCTTAGTGAAGCCACAGGCATTAAGCAAACACTGTCAATGAGAAAACCCATCCAAGCTATGTCAACTTTTTTTTCGATACAGATAATTTGGAGGCTTCAGGGATTTTATAAAGCAACTAACCTCTCCCAAACTTTGGCCCCCTGTGACAACAAAAATGACTAATGCAGTAGCACACAGTAATGTCTCTGACAAGTTTCAGCTGTGGTGGGCTACCTGTTCTGATGCTTTGTGTGACTAGCTCATCCAGTGCCCAGTTAGTTCAGAATGCTGAAACCTGGGGTTATGACAGACCAGCAGACTTGTATGAAAGCCTGTACAGTTGCAAGGTGAGAGGTGTTATTAACTGCTCTGTTCTACATAGACATGTGACTGGTACTGTTGGAGCTTTTCTTAGGCTTGGATGGACATGGCATGCTGGTTAATATTGGTTGGCTAAACAGACTGATTTCAACCTCACATGGACTCCTCTACCGGGAGGAGGCCCCGGGGAAGACCCAGGACATGCTGGAGGGACTATGTTTCTCGGCTGGCCTGGGAACATCTCAGCATTCCCCCAGAGGGTCTGGAGAGAAGGAAGTCTGGGCATCTTTGCTTAGACTGCTGCCCCTACAACCCGGTTCCAGATAAGCGGAGGAAAATGGACACTCCTGTCTGAAGGTCTGTGCTCTCCAGCTAGCCCCTGCTTTTACAGAGCTCTTCAACAAATCACTGGAGCTGTGTGAAATCCCCTCCTGCTTCAAATGCTCCACCATTATCTGCAAGAAATCCTCCATCAGTGAACTGAATGACTACAGACCTGTCGCCCTGACATTTGAGGTCATGAAGATCTTTGAGAAACTGGTGTTGGCCCATGTGAAGGACATCGTAGACCCCCTGCTAGACCCCCTGTCTACCAGGCAAACAGGCAGTGAATGATGCCGTCAACACGGCACTGCATTACGTCCTGCAACACCTTGACTCCCTCAGGGACCTATGCACAAGTCATCCCAGACATCCTCCACTCCCAACTGACCCAGCTCAATGTGCCTGCCCACACTGTCAGTGGATCACCAGCTATCTGAAAGACAGGAAACAGCAGGTAATGATGGGGAAAACCACATCAAGCACCCAGACTATCAGCACAGGCACCCCTCCAGGCATGTGTGCTCTCCCCACTGCTGTTTTCCCTCTACACAGGTGACTGCGCCTCAGAGAGCCCCTCTGTTAAACTCCTAAAGTTTGCAGATGACACAATGGTCGTTGGTCTCATCTGAGATGGTGAAGAGTTAGCATACAGATGGGAGGTTGAACAGCTGGCTCTGTGATGCAGTCGCAAAAACAACCAGATACAAGGACATTTTCTTTCCATGTGCCATTACTCTGGTGAACCATTAACCCAGGCCGTATGACTGGACACAGCACCACCCTAGTAGAATAAACTGTAAATATAACCATTGTATATACTGTCTGTCTGAAAGCTTTTCTGCCACAATGTATAAAAATGTATATATATTCATAAATAGTCATTTTTGTCTCCTTTTTTTCTATTGAAATGGACCCTAGTTGTCTTGTGGAAGCACATTGTTCAACATACTTGGCTAATAAAGCTGATTCTTATTCTGGTTCTACAACTCCCAAAGTGCAATTTAGTAAGAAACATATAATCATCAAGCCCAAAATTGTGTTACATGCACTGCTAACAATGGGTAGAAGCCAACAGCAGTTTGAAGCTAAAGATTATAACCTTCACTAAACTGCAGATATAATCAGTTCACTGATGGATTCTGGGTGTGTGTTGGATGAATTTAGCAAATATAGAATGAAGCCTGGGAGGTGCCATGGAGAAAAACTCTCTCTCTCTCACACACACACACACTGGACTTGATAACAACCTGAAATCATTAAAACTACTTTTGCTTTACCTTGCAATACGTTTTGCATTCCCTCACAATAATACATAGAATAACACAATACTATAGACAACTGCTTCCCTCTCTAAGAATGCAAATAACGCATGAAGAATTGGTGGGGGAGAAATGTCACTCCTATCTGGACAGGAGTGATACAAAGTGCACAGCTGCACCACCCCAAATTCTATGGATAGTTTTGGGGATAATGTGATAATGTTCTCTCCATCCTTCCCCTCTTAATTAACTGCTGTTAGAAAAATGCATAGAATGAGTGTGTTGCAGTAAATTCACTTGTGATGTATAGCACAGCACATACAGTATTACACACACACACACACACAAACTACCCCGGAATATGTGGCTGTATCCAATAAGCTTTATAAAAGAAACAATGAGGAAGAAGCTTTCAAAAGAAAATGCTTCAGTAGGAAAAGCAAATGGTCACCTTATGTCTGTAAAATGTTTCCTGTGTATATGGGGGAGTGATGGTGTCATTAGCAAAAGGTCCATTCTCTGTACAGCGTCAATGCAGAATTTGCATCTGAACTGTTTAATGCACAAAAATCCATCAGGGCACACCAGAAGCCCTGCCCCAGCCAAAACACTCACCTTTAGTTGCTTAAAAATGACAATCCATTCAATATGCAAGTATCAGTTGTATTTTAGGCTTTTTACCATCCATCCACAGGCTGTTTATTGTCTGGGATTGATTTTCAAACAGTATAGTGCACTGCTTTCCAACAGACAACTTTTGGACACATACATGAGCACATTTCAGTAGCAGTACTTAGGCCTGTTGTGCTACAGAAAATCATACTCTATGAGTAAATAAACAGAGCCATTTCAGACATATTCCCAGCCTTGACAAGTTGAAAGTTATAATGACACTATCTGAGGCCAATGGGTGCCTTGAAGGTAAAAAATCAATGCTTTGCTTCCAAATATGATCAGTATTAAGGTACACACACTGAGATTTAGCAAGTGCTTAAATATGCAAAACTATCATTATGGTCCTGCAACAAAAATAGTGGTTGCCTGCAATCACTTGCTTCAAAGGGATTTTAATTTGAAATGAGTGTTTTGTCACTGCTACATATGTGCTCTCAGTTGTTGGGGACTGTTTCAGAAGTAACACATGCCCCATGTTTTTTTTTTTTTGCTGTTTTTTTGCCAAATGCCTACTACACAAGTGAAAATGCAGTAACTGTCTAATAAGCACAATCTCGGACATACTGTACGACTCAACTTGGCACATTACAGGAGGTTCCTATAAAAGAAAAACACTATATGGGCCTTCTGGCCACTGATTAACTTGGATGTTTACATGTGACAACACCAGTCACCAGTCATTTGTTCTTAATAATAGTAGCATATCTGTTACTTCTCACTTACCAGTGTTATAGAGGGTACAATTTATGGTAACACAGCCCTTGAGCCTCTGTTACCATATAACTGTTATATTACATGAACCACCACATTGTACATCTTATCACATATAGTTTACTAAATGTGATAATACATGCACAATGACTACAGCTATACCTGCTAAGTAGAGCTAACTAGCTGCAAGTTGGTGGGTCATGACCTATTCAAAATGTCAGAGCAAATAACTAAATTGCCATTACTTGGATAGATTGACCAAATATTTGCAAACTAGGTAGTTTTTTTTTCTCACCTGAAAAAATATCAAAACTTGATAAAGTGGCATAATAATAGTCCTACGATGAAAATTATAACAGCTTTGAGCCTGCCACCACTGTGGGATGATGGGAGAGCACAGTCTCCATTGCCTCTATGCTATTCACATGCATAGTTTGCCATACTAACAATTTGGATGTACTACTTGTCTCACTTACACATTTTAGCCTACTACCTAAGTAGGCAATTTTGGATGCACTCTAGATCTTTGTCTTTATGGAAACAATCAAACAGGTTTGGTTAGCTCTAGGCACAAAAGCTATTGGGTTAGGTTTTGGAAAAGATTGTGCTTAGGTTAAAATAACTACTTCCTTAAGGTTACAAAACCGTTGTCATCATGGCTACAACATCAAACATGCATAGGGTTGTGGAACATTCATGGATTATAATCAAACAGCGGCCTCCTGTGGTAATGTTTTGTGTTTAACCAATCTACCCACCCCAGCCTCCTCCTAATGCAGACTTTGTCACTATAGCACATAACTTGCTCCTTTGCTTGTGTCACAGGGGGCGACTCTGGTTCAGTGGGTAGAGCAGTTGTCTCCCAACTGAAGGGTCGGAGATTCGAATTTGCAGGCAGTCTACATGTCGAAGTGTGCTTGGGCAAGACACTGGACCCCCAAGTTGCCCCCGATGGTTAGAGCCATCGGTTGAGTTGGCGCCGCAGATGGCTGCCCTCGGTTCTGAAACAAATTCCTTGTATGTAACATACTTAGTCAAATAAAGGTGATTATCCTTATTATCCACACTTACTATGGTCAATTTAATTCACCTGACAGTAAAATTTGATCACTGTTTGCTATAAGCTGCTGGCACAAAGGAGGTTATTCTCTTGAAATGTTGAGTCCCCAACTCTTTCAAGGATGATGAGCGTCCCGGAATCTTGCAGGTTAAAACTAATGTAGAGGTGCCTTGGACTCCCAGCTGCCCTTTACCTTGCTTAGGTTGTCTGGTTGTTCAATTCAATTCAGTCTTGTTTATATGGTACCAAATCACAGTAGTCATCTCAAGCACTTTACTTAGTTCATTATGGTAAGTACAGAAAACTCAACAAATCCCCCTTGAACAAGCACCCAGCAACAGTGGGGAGAAAAAACTCCCTGCAGGATGGAATCTCCAGCAGAACCAGGCTGTTGGTGGGCAGAGAAATAATTTGACATTCTAAAGCTTATTAAGAATGAAGGAATGATGTTTGGGAGCTTGAATGGCAGATCAGAATTGGACACATAAAGAGTAGAGACAACCGGGTGTGTGTAGGATTCAGATGCTCTGAATGAAACTGAACATGGTGGACTGGGTGCCAGATTGTCCTGGGCATGCAAGTCTTGAAGGTCGAGAACCGACTTGAGCTTGGAAGGCCAGGTTGCAGATATCAGTATCAGTGGCTGCAGATATCCCCTAAACTGGTATAGACGTGATTGAGGTGTGGTCCTGCTTCTGAACATCAGATTTATTCAGTCTCTCTCTCTTTCTCCCGCAGAGGCTCCGCAAGCCCGGGAGCAGCAGCGTTTGCCACAGATGACTTCATTCCGCAAATGGCATCATCAGCTCATAACATAGACAATAATCAGCAGAGTCACCAAAGATCCAAGCCTTGAACAATAACGTCCTTCCAAACACTTGGAATGGCCACACAACACTGTTGAGATTCAGGTGTGTTATGTGTGTCAGCTGATCTGTGAGTCTCTGTGACCTAAGTTTCCAATGGCATAACACCACTCTCTGCCTAAATTTTCAAAGATGTATTTGTGCAGAAGCATAATTGCTGCATTATACTGTGGTGAAGAGAGCAGCAGTTAAAAAAAGAAAAGAAAAACATTGATTTTTCTTATTTTTCCTCTTTCTTGGATATTTGATCTACACACACACACACATTTACAGTGATCTCTACTCTCCCTCTGTAAAGACAGCCAAAATATGAATATAATCAAAAACAATATGCTGTCTCAGTGTTCGAAATCAGATTTCCTGAAGCATACAGAGACATAAATTTCCCCAGTACTGGCACTTCGCTGCAGTCCAGCCAGTTGCAGCTCCAGCTGACAGGCTAGCAGACATAATAGCAAGACTTTATCAAGGCCAAAAGCACACAACCCCATTAGAGCTCCAACAGAATGGTCTGATTGCATGACAATAGATATTGGTTGGAATCAATGATAACTATCTGTACCAATTCCCTCCCTGTTATTTAATACGCTCTCTCTATAACCTCTCCCCTTGTTATTAAACCACCCGCCACAGCGGTGATCTCATCACCATAGACTAATAGTATAATCTTGTAAAGCAGGGTCTAATATCAATGAGAGCGCAGTTATATCCATATAAAATCCATTACTGGTTGCTTCATTCATCAATAACCAGCAATACTGGACAAGTCAGTGTAGTGGTGCAAATTGTATTAACTCACCATGGGTTAACAAATTATGGGCTGAACCCAGTTGAAGGCATCCCATTAAATAATAGACAAGTTTTTCATAGGAGTGCAGCTCCTAAAGCTGTTTTCCATTACTATAGCTGCTTGCCTGTTGAGACACTATTAATCAAGCAGAATAAAGAGTATACCCAGTACTAAGAGGGATATTTAAGAGTTTTTGCTCAACAGAATGCATAGCATCCCAGGTAAAGAAAAGCAGAGGTACTGTCTTATAAGTAGGTAAGAAGTAGTGCAGTATTGTTGGGGTCAGAAATGTGTTATGGAATCAGATAAAGTAAGATTATGTATGGTTTTGGTGATATCTAGACTGTTGAAGACAAAGATAATAACAGTTAAATTACTAGTGATTTGCATATAATGATGATAATAGAATTATATGACTATATGGCCACTTTAGAGCAGTGCAATGAGCTGAAAACACAACACTTACATATTTATCATGTTTATGGTTAAGCACAAAATTGCTTTTGCTCTGTTTTGGTGATGGAGTTCTGTAGAACTAGAGCTGGTCTGTGAGTGACAAAATTTAAGTGAGTGACATTTTAGCCATAACTGCTCCCCTTCATCAACGCACAATAATTTTTTTCACCATCATTTGATAAATATGGATACATTTGACTCCTCACTGCAACTGAATTAAGGATATTGTCTTTATTTTATTTTTCCAAATACAGATACATTTTGATAAGGTCAGATTTAAGGCTAAATTAGGAAAGTATAAATGTCTCTGAATTTTTATGTAATTAAATTAAAAATTCCAAATCAAAATATTTAAGAAATTAAATTAATTGTTAGACACTTTCAAGCATTGCCTCTTGAAACTTGGCTTGCTTCCTATTTTTCAGGAGGAAGGAAAATTGTTTTGGTGGCCTCTGTCCAAGCCTGATGAATACTTTTAGGAAGTCAGATTTCACTGGTCAACTGTTACTACAGCAGAGAAAGGTGGGTACAGTTCTCTAACATTATTATAAAGTGCTTTATTTTTACTAAGCCACATATCCTCCAGCATCACAGCGGTGGCAACCCTCACACATTTCTCTTGAACATCGCAGCTGTCAGACACTCTCATACTGACCAATGTAGGATGTAGCTCCGTTTCACTGACTTTTTTTTAATAAGCTGTGGCCATTTTATGATAGTAAGATTGTCTTAAAACTGAGAGAAAGGCTATGAGCAGTTTATGCACATGGCACAGCAGCAGTAACTCCATTAATTACTTAACTCTTTTGTACCTGTGGTAGTTATTATATAAATGCTTTTCTGCACAGTAACCAGGTAATCTGCAGGGAAATCACGCTTCTGAACCCAACAACTAAAGCTCTGGATACCTTTATCTTTTTTTAATTTTCAGCAAAAGTCCAAATATTGCTTTCTGAAGAAAATCACAATATATTTTTTCTTCCCCATAAAGCCGATTATTACAGTGTTTTTTTTCATTAATGCAGTAATATTATAATAGCGCCACTACTACAAACATTGAACTTATCCAATCACTGAAAGAAATCAAAAATAAGGTAACAGACAACAGTCATCCTAATAACAAAAGCACTATTTGTTGCTTTATATTTTGGGTATTATTATTTATTTTGCTCCATGGAGAAAAAAAGCATTTATCCCCTTAAATCACCAAAGGGGTTGCTTCACTCAAATTTCCAATAACAAAATAAATAAACAAAATAATGTTCATATTTATAAGATTCAATCTTTATTGCCAGTCATACACTAGAGGTGAATGAAGTTTAGTTTGGTGTACAGCATTAAAAAGACACTTAACAACACCATTTCTTTCCAGAAACCACATGCAATTCTTATTCTGGACTGTAGGTACACCCAGGGAATTCAGTCTCATAAAAATCTGTCACATAAATCACTCAAAAATAATTAACCACAAACCTGATAATTGTAATTAAAACTTAAAATCACTAAATGATTGTAAAAATCTAAATAAGCATTTATACTTATTAAATTACAAGTAAAGTTTGGTGAGATTTATAACAACAATGCTGCTTCAGCTAATATTACAGCCAGAATGACAGAATGCTGAGTTTCCACCTTGGAATCTAAGCAGATCCTTTTCTACTAACTTGTTCCTGACACTGATATCTCAGTGTTCAAGTGTGGGTGTATGAGGCACATTAGCAGGTTAAAAAGTAAACATGCAAAATCTGAGTTGAAAAAAACTTTTACAATGAGCAAAGACCCTCAGTTAGAAACCAGGCTAAAATAAATACTAAATACATTCACAATGGGAGCCTATTGTGCATTAATATGCAGTCATTTAGCATCAGTTAATTCACTTTACTAACTTTGTCCAGATGAACCGATGTTTGCATTAGCGGATGTGTGTTTGTCCATATTTGGTGGAGGTGTTCAGTCCAGAGTGCAAAGTAATGGAAGGACGCCAGAGAGTATTGACATTTGGAAATGAAAGGGAATTGATCACCTTCCATTTCTTTTGCTGCTTGACTTGCAGTCTTGCAGTTAAAAAGAGAGAAAGAGAGAACCTACCTAACTGAGGTTGAATGGCAGATGAATAAGACCGAGTTATCTTACAGTGAAACCCAGTGCTAATAGGAAAAACATAGGGTTTTTCTTTTTAATTCTGCAGAAAAGGTGGTACCTGAGTGTGTGTGTGTGTGTGTGGCCTTATTCTTCTATACTTGTGCAGCCCAAAATCCATGAGTTACTATCTTTGTGGCGACCGAAAGTCACTTGGCAGGACTGGAGGCTGGTCCCCACAAAGTTGTTCATTGAATTTTACAAAAATAATAGGGTGTTAGCAAGTGTCATCTTTTGCTAAAGTTAGATTAGGGTACGGGTTAGCAGTAGCAGTTCTGGTTAAGGTTAGGATAAATGTCAGCACATACTTAATGACTGCAGCACCGATTATGAATAGTATTGGGACATGACAACTGATTGGACCCAACTGGAATGAGTCAGGCTCAGTCTGGGTCAGTCATCGTTGACAGTTGCCAGATATTGTGTAGTATGTGCCATGTAATGACCCCTCCCCCTCTAAACAGAGACTGACAGAGACAAAATACAGTGGAAAAACAAAGCAGGACAGTCCACATCAAGCATGGAGGCTATGCTTGGTGATGGTTAAGGGAAGTATGGTGCTATACCGCTCATTAGGTTCCAATGGTGGAAGCGCAACATAACTGTGGCAGGAGAATGAATGGCTCTACAACATTAACTTAATTCAAACACCATAACAGGACTGATGTATTACAGACATTCTTTAAGTGTGTTGCCCACAGTGTTTGATCAGTCCTTAGGTATGTGCTCCTTTCCAACTGTCTAGGACTAAAATCTGCTAAAGTTGGTGGAAACAGTCATTAAGTGTGGCCTGTCCAGTCTTAGAAGATTTTATCCAGTTGTCAAGTGTGTGTCCAGCTTAAGTCTCCTGAAAATGAATGTAAATATATGTAGAGAGACAGTAAGTGATCACAACAAGGATGTGTGTTTAGGTGATCTTGTTTATATGTACTTGTGGGTATGGAACACTGAGAGCACACTGCTTTGCAGGGACTGGAAGTCACCTGTGGGGATGAAAGGCTCCCACAACTAATTAGTTGAATTTTATGAAAATAACAAGGTGTAAAGTTAGAGCAAGCACCAGCTTTGGTTAAAGTTAGGTTAGGGTTAAGGTTTGGCAAGTAATGGTACTGGTCAAAGTTAGATTAAGTCTCCTGGAAATGAATGTATGTCTATGTACAGCCTTTTAAGTGATGACTTAGATGGTGTGTGTGTGTGTTTGAGAGAGAGAGAAAGAGAGAGAGAGAGAGAGAAACAACATCATTGGGACTGGTCCCTGCAAAGCAGTTGCTTGCTTGCTTATTAGGATCATACCAGCCCATTCTCATTCCCATGGTGTCAGCTTGTGATGCTTTATCATGTACGTTTTGTGTCTCATACAGATGCTAAAAGGTACCTTTGAGACACACAGGGGTTTCAGTGGAGAATGTTATTAACTCACTGGGGTCAGCAAAATATTATTAACTCACTAATGCACAGCATGGGTGAATGGGTGAGTTGGACAGACATCAGACTTTCCCACTTGAGTGTGTTGTTTTAGTCCAATATGTAATTTTGTGCTTTTGAACTGGTGACTTTTAATATAAGCCATGATCTTCTACACCTAACTACATAGTGTAAATGTAGTTTTAGTGCATAAACCCAAGGTGTTTTTTTTCTTTCTATTGCAACATAAAACATTGCAGAAAACATAGTTAGACAGCAGGACAGGACATCAAGTCAAAACACAAGGTACTGGACATTGACAAAAGAGCTTCACCTGCATGCCACTGGATTCCACAGTCCGAAGAAGCCTGATCAGGAAGGACAGCAACCAAAGAACCAAAAAAACACTTTTTCAAAAGGGGGAATGGGGAGAAAAGGGTGAGATATGCAAATGCTTGCAAAGATTGGAGTGAAGATCAATGAAAAAGATTAATGGAAGTTACAGTTTTTTAGTCCAATCACTGACAGTATGTGAGAAGAAAAGTTAGATGGAGGTGGAAGAATGAGGGTAGTGAAATATGGTGGAGGGTCTGTCATGGTTTCAAGACTTCAAGACAGTCTCACCAAAAGAATTCAAGCTTCAAGCTATGCTAAATGCAAAGGGAGGTCACTCAGAATACTGACTTTGGACTATAGAAGCTACTAATGTTGTGTGCTTGTTTTCTGTATTTAATGGTTATAGCTTAATAAATAAATATATTTATATAAATAGAAATTATCATTACAACCTCACCTTGCTAAAACAGCAGAACTGGGACTTTGTCCCCACGAGAATCAGACCACGGTCACCATCAGGACCAAGTGTTTTGTAGCTAAGTTACCATGATTTACATTTATTTTGATTGTTCAGGGTGGAATTCATACAGCTCTGCATCAGCACTTGATCCTGGCCAGACAGAGTTGATCATGATCACCTCCCAGACCCTGAGGAGGAAGCTTGTTGAGCACTTCACCGATGTTGTGAGTAGTTGAAAAGAGGAAGACAGTGATGATGAAGACAGAGTTCTGGTACACTTGCCATTGTGTTTATGACTGTTCCCATGAAGACTAATGTCCCTATAACTTGCCAGTGCAACGTACTTTGCTGTTAATATTGGTGGAATTCTTGCAATTCTGCCTCCCAGTGTAGGAGAACTATTTCAGGGGATACTTCTGTGGGTTGTATGAGAGGGAAGGGACAAAAGACCATATGGGTCATATTTGGAGGGCTTGTTGACAGACCTAGGGGCCCAAGGAGTATGGGGGCCTTGAGTGACTGTAAGTGTCTGTGCCCATAATTTATCCATTGATCTTGCTTCAGAAGGAAATTACTTAATAAATACGCCTTGATTTCTATGAAGTTTAGAACTTCACAGCAATTGTAAATTTTCTTTGGTCATTCAGGTTTAGAGAGAAAGAGGCGGCTCAGCCTAACATGATTGGTTGAGTCATGTCACCAAAAACATACAAAAAGTAAACAAGAAAAAAAGGTATCCTGTGTAACTGTGCTGAATGGAACTTTTTAAAAGTTTTTTTTTTTAATCTCCATAA
>NW_018127991.1:1535475-1553099 GCF_001952655.1 Monopterus albus
TTTCTCTCTCTAGCTCTGTAGCACTTAAAGAGTTGACTCTTTGTCAACGTACAGTAGGTTCCTTCTGCATCTCACTCGGTTTCTGCATTTCACTCCTTAATTCAACCCTTTTCCTCATGCCATCCCTCTCCATCTCGCTGTCCCTTCTGCTTGGATGCGGTTACCATGGAAACATAGGCCTACTCTGCTGGAGTGGTACTCAGGCTAAATGGCTGAAATTGGAAGTAAAATGTGCATGTGAGCTTTTGTGTGTTTGTGTTGTGTGCAGCCTTGTTTTTCAGTAATTGTGGGGTTGGGAAACTGGGAGCACACTACTTTTGTAGGGAGCAGTCCCCACAATGTGGTTTGTTGAATTTTACGAAAACAACACGATGTAAAGTTAGAGCAAGTGTGGACTTTTGTTATGGTTAGGGTAAGTCTCCCAGAAATAAATGTAAATCTCTGTAAGGACCCTATAAGTGCTGAAAAGAAAAGAGAGGGAGAGGGAGAGAGAGAGTGTGTGTGTGTTCAAAAGCACAAGCATATTAGTTTTACTGCAGGGGAGATGGTGCTGTATAAAAGAGTTAGCATTATGCTGTGGTGAATAAAGGAAGCAGGCTGAGCAGATCAGGTCTGTTTGCCAAGTTATGCAAAGTAATGTCCTGAGAGGTAGCCTGCTCCTTTACAGTACATCCATATATAAGGCCCTGCTCATTTCTTTTCGTCTTTTACTTTCTCCCTTTTTGACCTTCCTGCCTCTTTTAGCTTTGCTTTCATTTCTCTATGTGGTATGCTAACATTAGCAACAGTTGTGCAATGTGCTGATGTGTCCCTATAAAAAGGTAACTATAGCAGTGCCATTTTCTTCTGAAGTGACATGATAATGATGGTGAAACATTGAAGAATGTATGGAAATATATATTCCACTGTCACCTTCAGTGTACATGGTATAACATTGTGAAATAACTCAGCTCTGCATGGCATGTCTTTAAATGGAGGACTAGACAATAATTTAATTCTCCATCATCACTACCATCTAAGTCCTTATGAAACCCTTGGCTTCTGTGGACTGGAACAATGGTTGTAAAACATTTAGTTGCTTTATACAGAGGAGCTGGTGTGGTCAGATTGAATTCGCAGGATTCACATTTTATTCCACCTAGTATTAAGTCTTTATTTTGGGAAAAAAGATTGAAGAGTATGCAAAGAAAAACCACTGTGGCAGAATAATTTTATTCCCTGTCTATTCAAATGTTAATATTGTTACTTAAATATGACAAAATACAGATTTTATGACAGCCTCAATCAGGAATATAAGTTGTTGCTCAGAGATCAAGAAAAATAAATCTTGGAAATATTTGAAAAATACTTCAGTTGTCTGAACAGCATCTTCTCACTTCTTCTGACGTCCTTTTCGTGATCTGTTACCTTGTTACTCACTTTATGTACTTTGCAACTCATAACGTCCAGTTCCCTGCTAAATTCTCATCTCATGCCAAGCTACAGACACTCCAGCTTTTTGTAAATACAGCTTACCTTAGTTCTTAGTCTTTTTGATTTCACCTGGTTTAGAGTGCTTTCTGGTTGTCCTTTCCACACCATGAGGGACCCTTTATGTTTTTATACCAAGACTATTTTGACAGATTTGTCTAGAAGGACTTTGTTAATTGATGAACGTTGTGTAGCATGTCTTTTGTGAACCCTTTTGCAAGGACCTTTGGTAAGGACTTTTTGTTTTGCTCCAAGACTTATCTCTGTCCTGGACCTGTAATAATAAAACCAGCTACTTACCTCATCTTCTTGTCTTGTGCTTACACCTGAGTCCAAGTGCCAGCCTTTTACACACATACTGTACATTTCACATTGACCCACAATATAAAATCTTCTAGGCTGAGTTTGGTGAACTGTGTTTAAAATAATGCAAAAGGCATAAAGAATATTCTAATAAGATAGAAGAATGAGGCTTTAAAAACATGGGCTTTGTGTTTGAATTTGTCATCTATGACAAACATGGGTACAGATTCAATAAACAGCAGAGATGAAATAGTAAAGATTATGGATAATGCTGTTTGACTTAGAAGATTCCATCAATCTGAAAGGTATTCAATGCCCAAGGTATGCTTTTTTCTTAGATTGTCAAATAGCATCTGAAACCTTCATTTCCAATAACAGGGTCATAGACCTGCAACAAAATCTTTGTAATGTTCTATAACTGACAGTTCCACAATCAGGTCATCCTTACACAGGGACTAGCCTAGGTCTGAACTTCTCTCCTGAGCTCTCTTTTTCATTTTTCACACATCTTCTGTCACTTTTCATGTGCACAAGCGACTGCGACGCCATGAATATCTTCGAGGATATATTGTGTGAAAGTATGTACCGTCATTGTGTAGAGACTAAATATACACCGAGTTCTTGGAGAGAGATCACTGAGGGAGTAGGATGCAGCCAGGAGGAAGCTATGCGGCTGGTTTTATCTTTTGTTATTAACACATATTGTACAACATGCATTCATGTGCTACTGCTTTGTGTGCTGTTTTGTCAGTTGTACACAGATTTAATGTCAGATAAATCAGTGATCACTTAATGCAGAGTTGGTTACTAGTTTGCAAAGATATTATCAAAGAATCAGTCTTCCTCACTGTGACCTCCAACCAATGCAAGCAATGAGTACAATCCTTCCTCTGCTGACCATACACCTCTGATCAACCCCAAAACAATGAATAGACAAAGCATGCCTTCTGCAAACAGTTGGTATGAGACAGGCTCAAATTTCAATTTAAGTGATTGAAAAAAGAAAAAAACTGTGCCCAAAAGTCTGTGTCTACTGAATATTGATCAGTACCATCCATGTAGCATTGAATAAAAGAATACATGAGGTCGGTGGCTATTCAAATTTTATAAAATTATATGTTTTTACTATTGTTCACTTTCCCTCTGTCTGTCAGCTTGTCTCAGGCATGCTCACACACACACACACACACACACACACACACACAACCACACACACACAAAGAGAGAGAGAAGGAAATATGTGGGTGTGTTTCTGTTCTGCTTTTGTCCAGTAGGTGGGAGTAGCACTCTGTGTGTGTGTGTGCCTGCCACCAGATTCTCTCATGCAAACACACAGCTCTGTATTCAGGATGAATGACCCTCTAACTGTCCAGCAACTGAGATGTGCAAAGGCACTGACTCTCACCTTATTATCCTCTCACATACACCAAGATTCCTCTCCTCAAATCTGACTCACCAAACTGCAACATGCAACATTTTAGGACATATTATATCCATGTTTTCTTGTTCAGTATAATTTTCAGAGGCAATATCCAATGTGCGCTGTTCTGCTTGTTGGTCCAAAACATAGGTCTCCATGGTAATAATCACAGTATGTGTTCTTGTTGCTGTTGACGGTAAACATAACTCTCCATGGGAAGCTGACTGTTTCAGCCTAATGAACAGGACGTACCGGCTGTCAGGCTCAATCCAGTCCTCATACACTAACAGTAAAATTTAATGGAAGTGTAGCTGTCCACTGGGAGGCTTAAAATAATGCACATTATACATATAATATACACACATCTCCCAAAGGAGCCTCGGAAATGTGGGAGAAAACAGCTTTACCTTGTCAAAAGTACTATAATCTACCTACTGTAATCTGCTGGATGTAGACCTCCAGTGTATGCTGTATTTGTACACAGGTGTGTGAATGACCTCCTGGATTCAAGCCTGTGTGACTATTGAATGCAAAATCTTGTTCATTGCTTCAACAAAATGAGGATTTGTATTTCTTCTTCCTGCAGTCCCTCAATCTTACTCTTTTCCCTGTATCTTTTCTGCCAAATAATCCCAGATCCTTTGAGTGACAGTCGCAATTTCCTATTAAATCTGTGGAATCCTCTCAGCTGCCATTAAAAAAAAATCTTACCATCCTTTGGAGAGACAGAGAGGAGGGTGAGGGAAAGGAGAATTGGGACGAAAAGGACAAACATGAAAGAGAAAGTAGTGGTAAAGATTTGCCTTTGATTCTCACCAATAAGCCGCTGATGTAATATGTGTGAATGAGGCTGAGAGACAAAGGCTCCAAGATAGACAGAAATCTGGAAAATGAGTGCTACATCTCAGAGTTCCTGCATGACTAATATAATTTAAAATTTCTAATCTCATCTAGGAAATTATTAGTCTGTACCTTTGTTTCAAGCTGATTCCTATCTTCCTTTCAGTGCTCTCAACTATAGCCATATTTTACCCATTTTCTATATTTCCATTTCTGGTTCTGTCTCTTCTCAACACCACTCTGAATTTATGTCTCATTAGAAAACAAAAGGTGCAAAGATATTAATCCATTGAAATTTTGCTGTGCTGGTGCTTAGAGCTGATACTGGTCTGAGGCACAGCAGATGCAGACACTAACAGCCTAAAGGGTATGATAATACAGATTCCTCTATAGAAATGTGTACGTCTTAAGAAGTGGAATTAATACAGAAAGGTATTCTAATGCTGGAGAGCCTGGACATGAGAGCGCTGGCTGTGTACAAAGTCATTCATATTTGCTATGTCCTTCATATTTGCTCTCCATTATTTTGAGTGTCCAAATAAAATAGTGTTAGCTGAATAAAGCTTTCTGCTAACAAACCCACAATGCAATAATCCACATTGTACAGATATAGATAGAAAATAACCACTGAGTAATTCTGCGGATGATAGTGATGATGCAAGTGTCTGCAATCACAGTGTACAGGTCAGTAACAAGGAAACCATTAAGGGTTCAATATATAGGGAACAGTGAATATTGGCAGCAAATGAGGGAGTAATTTTGGACACAGTCACTTCTTGTTACAAGCCTGGATCTAAGAAAAGACAGGAGAACGTCGAACTGTCGTCTTGCTCATAAGGGCGTTCAAATACAATATGTTGGGGGCCAGACCTGCTTTAGCCTTGAACATAATCAGTGCTTTTTTAAAAGTCAATTCTGAAATTAAATGCTAGTGAGGGGAGGCTAAGCTATCAATGATGTGATCATACTTCTTTGAACTGGTTAAGATCCTGGCAGCCACTATTTGCGGTCAGCTGCATTCAGAATATAAAGGTGCACCTACTAGCTGAGAAAAATGAAATCATAAAAAAGTCTTTCAATAAAAGATGATAGTGATTTTGCAAGTATGAGTTATTCAAGAAAGCCATTTCAGACTTAAGAGGCCCAGCAAAAGCTCGCTCCCCTTTAGCCCTATTAGTGACCTTAGTACTTTGTACATTTCTCTGTGATTCGGTCACGTACTGTAGCATTCCTTTATCAAGCCATAGGGGAATGAATCATACTGTGAATGATGACAGCTCTGAGAGGGTTGGGTCCCTTCTCTGAGGGGATGATTCATAAGCATGGTTATTTTCTTTTACCTTTTATCCAGCAGCAGCTTGTGTCTCCTTTTTGCAGAGAACCAACTAAACATCCAGCTAAGGCTTGATTAGATAAAGATGCAAAACTCATAACTCAGTTAACTATCCTACAAACACACTCCCACAAAATTGTTGTTTTCCTTCATGGGTTCTGCCATATTTGCAATCAGCGTGAACTGTACTCAGTATCTCTACAAGTATTCCTCCTCTTGTGAATTAAATGATACAAATCCATATTCAATGTTTTGCAATGATTTAATGAGGACTTTGCACACCGCATGACATCTTGTGTTGTAATTGACCCGCTCAATTAGTCCCAAATTCAGACTCTTAAATCTCCACAACAAAAGATGAAGAATGGGCTCGGCAGTGAAAACAAAACAAAATAAAGCACAACAAATGCAGGCCATCCCCATTTTGAGAAGTCCCTCTCATCTTAACTGCATCTAAATGAAAAATCACACAAGTGATTTGTAAGTAATTTTGCAGCGAGCTAAGTTGCTGGGATAGGCAGTGCACAGTGGAACAGCTGAATGATTAAATGGAGTTAGGCTGCCTTGGCAACTTGCCGCACTTTCCTGCACTCAGCTCCTCTCCAAAAGCCTCTTTCCTTTTACCCGTTCCTTTCCATATCCTCCTCCACTGTGGTGTAGCTCTTGTCCTCATTTAGTTCCCTCTCTCAGCTCATTACACTGTCAGTTTTTCTTCCACTCACCTGTTCCTTCCATTTGCTGGCATCATGAGGCAGCGCCCTGGCCGCTCAGTGTCGTGGAGGGGAGCTAATAATCCATAATTTACAATAACACTCATTAATAATTAAGGGAATTGGAGCGTTCTGAGAACTCCAGCGCAATTACCCCCGAAGCCAACTCTGCGGCTGTGAGGGCTCACACTGTGGTTTAGCAGCTTTATTACAACGCAGCAGAATCAAGCAGCGAAGGAGACGAAAGGGAAACCGGTAGGAAGCGGCCTGAGATTGACCTGCAGGATACACAGCAGACGGGGCAAGATGAGCAGTGGGATTACAGTCTGGTAGAGTGCTGCAGCGATGTGGTTTATCTATGCACAACTGCTGCTATCTGTTTTCATGACAGACAGAGAAGGAGATAACGAAGAAGCACATGCTGGATGGGGATTCATGTGACAAGCAGATTGTTAGGGATCTCAGATCTGTCGAAGTATTTAACCCAGGGCACAGGGATGGCATTCAAAATAAAATTTGACAGGAACAGTTGAAGGGGGTCCTTCAGCAAAATCTGATGTGCAGATAAAGGAGGGAGGTCCTTTAGCACAAGCCTGACAGGCAAACAGAGATGGCACCTAAAGAAAGACAAGCTTACCTTGAGGACCATGTGCTGGCTTCGATAAGCACAGTCTAAGTGGAACTGGAGCTCTCTATCCTGTGTGGAGCAATCAGTGTAGCCATATTGGACTAATTAGGTTTTGTAACGAGCTTTGCTAACGAGGATCCAGTGACAGAATTTTCTATCACAGAGGAGCCACAAGAAGTGAAGCTTTCTGGTTGAGACACTGTCTGAATTTCCTCTCCTTTATTTGTCAGAATGACACTTGAACCTTAGAAGCTAATCAAATCTGCTGAGTGGCCTCTCTTCCTCTGACTCACTGGGGTCAGAGGTCGAGTATGGTTCTTGTCGTCCAACTTCTAATCCCTTGCTGTAACCCCTGGCGACCTCCTCAGCCTGCCTGCGTGACAGACTGGAGAGTCAGTCAAGGCTGATTTGGCAGCTCTCCAGGTCAAAAGGCTTGACTTGAATCTCCAGCCAGAATTGCTGTGTTTAAGCACCTTGTTTTTTTTTTCTGTAATCACATTTGACATACACCACCTTCCTTCCCTTTGTCCCCAGCTCTGCTGCATACTGCATTCCCTCACATGTCTGTCAGCTTTTTCTCACCCACAGGCTTCACAGAATACAACTCAGGAGACCATAACTAAGAGAGGGTTATTACCGTCCACATAATTAAGATGGGATGCACGGTTTATAGATGGACAATGGCATTTAATACATATAAATCAGGAGCTTCATGTTTCAAAAGCCTTGTAATTCCTGTGTACGAGCTGCACCTCATCACTCAGCTGCATCAGCACTGCAGAATAAATTGCTTACATAAGGCTGAAGTGCCTCACTCGTATTTAAAAAGGAAAGGTTCAAAATGAACATTGTTTCCGTGCCTCGGTCCCATCCGGATGGCTCAGGATGCAGCATCATTGAATGTGAACCCTGGAGATGGAAAGGAGGAGAGACAGTGGGGGAGCGTGGTGGGGGAGAAAGGAACATTAGAGAAAGGAGAAAAGAGGCAAATGGGGAAGGGAGGGAAACAAATGTGAGAGCTGTCGTGCATGAAATTAAAAGATACCTCCAAAATACTCCTGCCTGCGATGCTTTATGGAGAGCCCTCCTGGAAGTCTCTCTGTCTCTCTTTCTGTTTGTCTGCAGGGAAGGCAGATGTGAGACAGTGTAGCCTTTAAGGAATGTCCAAATCGATAAAGCTCTCTAGTTCCCCAGAACTCAGTACTGCTGTTGCCTCAAGCTAAAGGCTTGGGCTGGGGGAACCTGGGATACGGGATATTTGCGCTGCCACTCGTTTTGCTTTGAACTCCCTAGTATTGTTGGGGAAAACATTCTATGCCTCAATCCTTGTGTCCTTGTTTTTTGGGCTATACTCTCAAGGCAGACTGTCTGTAGTCAGAGCAGATATACATTCTAACCTCATGCTCCAGTGTAACCACTGGGCCACATAAAAAGCATGCCTGAAGAACTGGCTTTCCCTCCTCAGGTTTGACTGATACTGTAGCTTTTAGGCCAGTAACGATATTGATTTTGAGAGTTTAAAACTATATAATTTGGCAGTTTCTGCTTGTGTTCACTTTCTTTATTGACAATCTTTTAGCAGAGTCATTACATGTCTTAGCTAGGGCTGTCATATACTGTACTATATAAGTGCTGTATTTGCAGGATATGGCTACTCAGAAACAATATACATTATATGGACTGTATATTCAAGGAACAATATCTTATGACACTTAAAAACAATATAGCTTGCTTTCATTAGATGAGACACAGGAGAGCTGGGTAGCAAATGAGGGGTAAGATAGACAGTCAACCCACTCCTACCAAATTCATTTCAGAGCTTTCAGTCACATCTCACAGGCTTCTTCAGCACTTGCTGGCTCAGTTATCAAGTAAGGAACTAATCAAAACATCATGACATAGACTTATATACAACCAGTCATTACCAACTGAGTCCACAGCTCCATTCTCTGGTGACGATCTTTACAAGTGGCTGAAAACTCTAGAGAAAGCTAGTATGTGGACCTTGAGTAGAACTAGTCAATTCACATTTCCCAATTTTATAACTGAACTTTCATGCTCAAGGAAGTATAACATTGCCATGGAGCTAGTGAGTTAGCTGCTGGCTATATCCCTCTTTTCTCTCTATTTTATTAGACTTGCGTAGCTGAATCAGTACCACAGAAAGGCTGCTTACCTGGGAACACAACTGCTCTCTAATCCCGTGTTCACAGGGAAAGAATGTGAACACAGTCTACCTTGCAGTATCTCAGCTTTATTTGCCTCCTGCAGAGAACTGAAACCTGCATAAAACAAGCATGTTGTCTCAGGCTCTCAAGAGGAGGCAATTGTTATTCGTCGACACAGACCTTTCATTACTGTCTAGGGAGGGCACTATTCAGTGAGACCAGGGTGGATGGGAGCGACAGATGCACTAAAGGGACACAGAGAGAGGGCTTTGGAAACATGAAAATGGCAAAAACCTTAGCTCCAAGACATCATCTCATTGAAGCTACAGCTGAATCGCCCCATCGATGAGCAAAGATGAGAAAAAAAAATCTTTATTTCTTATGTAGTTCACATTTGACTGACGGTGGGTTCGCTACATGACAGTGCTCAGGGCTCAACTAGGTCAGACAAGTTATGCCGGTCTCCTCAGTCTGAAAAAGCACATTCATGTTCAGCTTGCCAGTTCTGATACTTTGTAGCCTTTAGGTGAAATTTTGTGTGGAAAGACATAAATAAATAATACCAAAACATCCTGTTCCCAAATGTGTTTAATAGTATTTTTTCTACTCATTTTATTCCATTTAATAGATAAATGAGATAATTACAAATTCCTATAAACAACATTTAACAGCATTTAACCGGTTGCTATCAATTTCATGAACAGAGAATAGCGACTCATTCTGCTAAACAACATTATGACAACTGCCTGTCCAGTTGAGAAAACGTTACAAAGCACTCTCTCATTTCCAGGCTGCCTCTCATCCTCCTCTGTCACAGACTCATTGTCTTCCTCTCACTCCCTCACCCCACCTCTGACCTGTCCATGTCTCTTTTTTCCGTGCAGATGGTCTCATTTGTTCTACTGGACTCTAGCGTCATCATGGCTAATGTCACTGACATCCAGCGTTCACATCCTTTTTGTTCCCCAGAATCACCCAAATAAGATATTAACATTTCTGTGGCTCTAAATGAGAAACTATTTATCCTTTATTTCATTGTTGGTGGTTACACAAACAACCCTAGCTCCAAGCTCTTTAGCTGAGGCTCACCTATTGCTATCTTTGCCTATTGTAGAGTTTAATATTGATGTTTAATATTTGACATTAATTTATTGTAGAATGGTAACCAAATGTGTGTCATGGGTGTCCACTCAAACTGCCTGTTTAAACTTCCCAACCAACCGGAATCCAGATTTTGTAGGAAACTTAGATGAGTTTGAGGGAGAGTGGTCTCACCTTAGCATGTATTGTGATTGTGATCAAATACTAATATGCTCACAGTAGCAATGTTATAGCTAATGTGAATGAGCTAATCTTTTCCTGGTGTACTCAGGTTTGCTAATTAGCCTTGATATGCATGTCACTATAAATTTCCTGATATTTTGTCATAAAACTAAGTATTGGACAATTCATTTTTGGCACAGTACTGATGCTTAAAAATTAAGAATTCTCCTCTAGGAACTACAAATGCCTATGGTATATTTTATGGCGATCCATCTAACAGTTAATATAGTTTAGTCCAGCAAAAGGTGGCAGACTGACCAACAGACGGACATTCCTAGAGCTACAACAATAGCACAGCTAAGAATGAAATCAAATGTGACTTGCTAGGTGCCCATGAAGGTGTACGTGTTTTTGTTGGTGGTGTATTTATCTGGTTTGTACAACTATGTAGCTACACTTTACAGCTGGTGCTGGTGCAACTATAATTAATGTGAGAGCAGCGTTCTTTACCATCTAAAACATCAGATTTTTAGTGTGTTTTGCAGAATTATAGGACATTTTTGTTTTTTTTTCTGTTTAGGATACATATAAAGACAAACTTGCCAAACTTAGCAACAGAATAAGCCTCATTAATGCTACTTAGCCAAAGTACTCGTTATGTCACATACATAAAGAATGTACTCTTTTTTCCTGGTCCTAAAAATTTGGTAATAATTATATACTTCAGAAATCACATTATGGAGCCCTTTGTGATACAGGGCTATAAAATGAAGCTGACCTGATTTAAAAACCTTTCTTTGTGTCAATGAGTGACATGGCAACGCAGTGTACCAGAAATAATATGGAACCACACATCCTATCCTGCCCATCTCTATCCATCTGTTTTTATAACTGATTATCATGTGCAGGGTTAAGTGTTACTTGAACCTATCCCAGCACATAAAAAAATAATAATACACTAGCCGTTCTTCACAGTCCAGCACTGAACAGTGCCAAATTCCCAACACTTGAGATGCTGTACATGCTCACTCTTTATCCAAATTAAATTCTAGTGCCCATATGGTCACTTGTGGGAAATCTTCTTTGCAAAGGAAGAGGCTAATTAAAACTTAAGAGAGGACTCCAAAGGAATGTACTAAACAGCAGACAGCAAATAGCACACACTCATCTACAATAGCTCAACCTTTCTGTCAATTTCACCTCAGCCACACACCAAGAACAATGATGGAGCTTGCATATGCAACCACAGGATTGTCATGTAGGAAATGCCACATCTGCTGCATATAAAGGCAGGACACTTCGTTCTCAACTTCCAGATATTGAAGACCTGCAAGAGCTATATTTGATTGGGTGCTCATGGACATCAGAAACATGTTATTGTTCCAAGTAAAGTATTGACTTGGCAGCTGATTTAAATACTCAATGCTCAAGGTGTTTCTGTGTACTTTGGACTGTCACATTTCCAATAAGAAACAGTAAAGGAGCAGACCCAAATGTAAACAAAACAGGCAGACAGGGTATTAGATGCAGTAAGTGTACTCTAATAAATAACTAAACAAGCTTGCTGAGACTCCAACCAGGCAAAACCAGACAGGGAAAACAGGAGGCGAAGTCAGACACATGTAGAGGTCAGAAACAGACAAGCAATCCAAACAAGGCAACAAGTCAAAGGGGAACAGAGAAAAAGTATAGTCCAAAAATTCCGGCAGACAATTCAAAACAGCCAAGTAACACACAGAAACAGACAGGCTGAACACTATAGGCCTGAAAGCGCGACAGACAACCTGGCCAGGGACAAAGGAAAACAGACCGGTATATATACTGAGGAACTGATGAGAGGAGCAGAAACAGGTGCATAATGAGGCGCAACAGGTCTGGCTGGTGATAGGGAATGGAAAACAGATGTGCAGATGGAGAGGGAACGCGAAAGAGGACATCTGGTGACAGAGTGAAAACTGGAATGGCCAAACCACACAGGGCTGAGGGAGGAACTGTGACAGCAGACTATGTGAGTAGTCTTCATTTCACATTATGCAATGAGATAAGGTTTGTTTTATTCTATTTTTATACAAATCCGTAATTCTGACATACTGAACAAACTGGAAGTCCTGCAGTGTAAAAAAACAAAGAAACAATCAAACTAATATTTAAATAGTAATGGACTGTTGAAAACCCATACAATTACCCCTTCACTGCCTCTTGACTGGACAGTTTAAATATTTTATTTTACAGCTTTAAGGCAATATTCCAATAATGCCTAACAAAATTTTACAAATATTAATCATTCATGGTTTATAGTACTAAGAATTTGCAGCCACAGGAACTCTGTGAAGTTGTACTTTCAGCTAAATGCCAATGTCAGCATGTCGGCATGCTCACAATGACAATTCTAACAGTGATTAAAGCTAAGGGATTACCAGAGGTACTATAGTTCATGGACATGAATGTCTGAACCAAATTTCACACCAATTCATGGAACGCCTGTAACAACACAATGGAAAGAAAAACTATGTGAACCTGTAGGAATTGCCTGGTTTTCCTCAGTTAAGAAGTCCAGCTCTGTTCTGGGCTGTCCTCTGGACTCGGTGAGGGTGGTGGGGGACTGAAGGGTCCTGGCTAAATTTACATCAATGCTGGACCATGAGTCCCACCCTATGCAGGTCACACTATCTGCTCTGGAGAGCAGTTTTAGTGACAGACTGATTCATCCTAGCTGTGTGAAGGAGAGATTTTGCAGGTCTTTCCTCCCTGCTGCTGTCAGATTTTATAACAACTAATATGGTTGGTAATAAGGTCATACAATGTTATTATATTGCTGTAACAATTGCTTTATGTATGTTCAGCAGTTATACATTATCTGCATGACCGGTAATCACTTGGAGTACTCTGATAATATTACTTATTTTTTAACTGATTATCATTATTTGATTATCATTTATTTGTATATACTATACGCACATGTTATGCATAGTTCCTGGAGTGTTATAATTGTTATATAATTGTATTTAATATCTTTTAATTTTTTACCTTGTTTCTTATAATATTTTTATATTTTCTGTACCTTGCTGAATCATAGTGTGCTGTTGCAACATGGAAATTTCCCCCCTGTGGGACTAATAAAGGTTTTCTAATCTAATCTAATCTAATATGAAATCCACTGATAGATGGCCTAAAACAGCTTTCAACTAAAGGCTTCACAGTAAGTGTCTGCCTTTATAGACCACCAGGGGGCCACAGGCCTAATTTAGACAAACTGTGATTAAGATAACATTCACACACAATTATAATCTTTTGTGTTCTTCATAAAATCTACAATTCTGGGGGCAAACGTAAGTGCATTTAATAACTGGTTGAACTTCCTGTGGTAACAATATTCACAAACAAGAGCTTCTTGTAGCTGTGGATCAGGTGTGCACACTGTTCAGGAGTAATTTTGGAGTAATTTCTCTTCGAGCTGCTTCAATTCAGACTTAGAGCCCTGTTTTCCTGAACTAGGACACAAAGGCAAAGTCTAAACACCAGGTGAAGGTGAATATGGGTTAGTCCAATAACTTTTAAAATATTTTTGTGCACATACTGCATGGAGGCAGGTGCAACATAGAAGAGATGGTGAACATGTTATTAGTGAGAGCATTATGAGCAGCTGGAGTGACAGCAGGCTTTAGAAATGTCCAATCAAACCAGCTCCTCTCATTCCCTCTAAAAGCACTACAGAAATTTGACTCTGACTGATGTGGCTAATGTCATGATGGCTGATCTGGAGTGAGGCTCCCTCAGAGGCAGTTTTCACATGAGGAAACTGATGTACTTGTCCATGAGGTGCGGCCACCATGACTGCATCTACGGAAATGCATGAGATGCTATGATGAAAGAATATTTTTACCTATTGTGATGAGAAAAATATTTATTGTACAAGTACTGGACATAAATATTTACTCAGTAGTCTGCTAATAGCTATCGCTGACCGGCTTTTGTGCATGGAAGAAAGAAAGTCTTTGACACTGTAACCAGAAGAAATTGTATAGTGCAGTTTATCTTATTTCATTTATTTCAGTTTCATAGTTTCAATCATCTTAATCATTTCAATCTAAATTTCACAATAAGCTATTCACGGTGAATTCCAGCAGATCACTTGTGGCTTTAAATATGTTCTGTGCTTTCTAGGCTAAACTGTATACGTTTGTAGTTGAAGCTATGCTGGTTTTGCACTGGCAGGAAAATATTAGCTCACATTCTCAGAATTTCTGGTGTGAACGACTCTTGGAGCTTATTCCACAGCATCTCTATTGGGTTAAAGTCTGAACTATGAGTTGCTCCAAATCTGAGAAGCACAAAGATACTTCTAAGTTATAACATTTAGTAGTCGGGTTACAGTGAAGTATAAGGCAGTTTGAGACACCAGTACTTTTTCTTGCCACTGCATTTCAGTCTGTACTAAAGTAGGAGACTGAGCCACCAACACTGCCATCCACAGAAGCATGGATCCTGTGTGGTTTGTCAGTCATGAGCAGCGCCATATTTAAAACTGTAGTGGACTGTGAGCTAAACACACAGATGAGTGAATGAACTATCTGCCCTGTATACTACTTTTAGGTCAATGCATGTTGACTCATTTTTTTGGCTCAGTGAGTTTTAAAATAGCATTACTGGACACTCATTATAAAGCTAGTCTGAGGACTAGGACAACAAAGAAATGTCAAGTGTGTGTTATGAAAAAAAATCTGCCTTGGATTTAATAGCATGGATGTTTTTGCTCAAGGAGCGAGTGTTAAAAATCATCTGGTTTTAGACAGGCCTGACTGTATTCATGCTCCTAGCTGGTTTGCTGTGGTTAAAATGTGGCAGGCTACAAGTTATCAATAAGTGCTGGTAGCTGTCAGTCATGATACATGGTGCAGCAGCAGCTGTGGACGGATGGACAGTGTGTTTACATGATGTTGAGTCTGATTTGTTTCCTCATGAGAGAAATTTGGGTAATTTTACTTTCATTCTTATCTGATACAACTTTGAACACTGCAGTCAAATATTTGCTGCAAAACAACAAGAATTCTGTTCTTAATGCAGCGTGCGTCTTTTTCATGCTCTGTTAACCATTTACTCACCAGCAGGACACGACACGTGCAGCAGCTCCTCACAACATATAAATGAACATATAACTGAAATATGTATATAGTACTTTATTTTTATTCCTAATGCACATTCCTTTGCTTGATTACATATTACTTCTTTACTTCTGTTCTCAGACTTACATTGTTTACTTGCCCACTGCTACCAGAAAATCAGAATCCACCAGTGTGTAAAACATTACAATACTTAAGTAAATCTTACTTAGTTACTTTCCACCACTGAACTCATGAATATATGAGTATACCTGCTGTACAGACTGGGGATGGATGTGTAGGAAGAGCTTCTACTAAAAAATGCTTTCTACCACTCAGAGCACCTTGTTTAAAAAATAAAAATGGAAGAGCTTTGAGATAGCTCCTGTGAAGTGCTTGTCCCAACGTGTTAGCTACTGGTCTACTAGTACAAGTAAAGCTGTAACAGCACAACCCCTGAGTGTGTTCTGTTTCTGATTAGGTGTCCAAGTGAAACATGTATTTAATCGTTTGAAAGTTACCTATTCTCTTTATTTTCAATATTATCTTTTAAACACAAAGAACATCCTACAGAAAAACTAAAACAGAAGACAGATACCTGAAAAAAGTTTGTCTGAGAAACAATCAAGTCCATCTAATACATCATAGCAGCTACTGAGAGGAGGAAGTTTGAGAGTGGTCCTAGAAAATACCTTCCATAATGCTGGCTGATCTCTCTTGGAGCCAATGTGTCAGGGTGACAAGCTCCTGACTTCCATCTTAGGATGGAGTGGCTCCCATTGGAATTTCAGGGCAACAGGCATTTGGCCGATCAATGTGCTGGGAGGGATATGAAGCATGGGCTCAGCTCAAATGATAAATCTATCACACTGGGCCATATGAAGCATGCATACGCCACACCTGATGAATATGAGTGTGCGGGCTTTATGTCCAGGCAAAGAGATTGATTAAATGGTCCTTTTGCCTGTGTGTGTGTGTGTGTGTGTGTGTGTGTGTGTCTCTATGATCTGCACTGATATAAGCACACAAACACAGCATCGTCATTTTGACTGAAAGCTTCAGGCTGTTGGGCTGAAATAACATCTATAAAATTGAAAACACCCCTGACTCAGGGGACCTCTCTTTCCTCCTCCTTTTCCTCCTACACCTCCACCACCTCTGTCTTTGTTGCAGGAGAGCAGCAGAATTTCCAGATGCCATAACACCCACTGGGAGCTGTTGTCTGGACAGGGATTTCATTTTCTTCTGTGGACATATAGTACTGTAAGCCTCCCGATGACTAGGTTGACAGAAACACATACAAGTACCCTCTCACTTATTAATGGGTTTATGTCTAAATCCTTATATCTAAAGTGTGTATTATCAAAAGCTCCAGACCTTGTTTGCAAGACATCATTATGTTATTACTTATGGAAAGCAGCTTTTTGGCATTCTATGACCGATAAAACACCCACACACACACACACATATGTACTGTATATTATATATAATACGTGTGTGTGTGTTTGTATTACTTACATCATGAGGACCGAAACCTGGTAACACATCCACACTTTGGGGACTTGGCCATCCTTGTGGGGACCAGAAGCTAGTCCCCACAAGGAAATCACTGAATTTTAGGGTGGCAACATGGTTTAGGGTTAGGTGTTAGGCAAGTAGTGGTTATGGGTTAAGGTTTGGATAGGTCTACAGAAAATTAATGTAAGTCAATGTAAAGTCCCCACAAGGAATGAAAACACAGCGGGGTGTGTGTATGTGTGCGTGTGTGTGTGTGCCTTTGTATTACTTACATTATGGGGACCAAAACCTGTTAACACACTAATATTGTGGGGACTTGGCAGTCCATGTGAGGGCTGGTCCCCACAAGGATGGTCCGCCACCAAGCATGTCAAGGATTAGTGTGTGTATGTTGAACATAATTTTAGGTAATTTTGTTGTTAACTACCAGCAACCAAGCTGCAACTGAAATTTAGTTAATTTTTAAAGAATAAATCCTGTTTCTACTTCCAGGCAAGGAATCAGTTGATTTTTGCACATTTTCTACCTATGCTGGATTATAGTGATCTGCTTTTTATGAATGCACAATACAAATACTAAAAGAAACTAGATACAGTACTCTATATAATACCATTGTGCTTTATGCTTTATTACTTGATGTGGAAATCTTGTGCACCACTATACTAGATATGCTGCTGCTAAATAGGAGATGAAACAGAACATCCAGATTGTTATCAGTGAAAGGTGCAAAAGCTGGCATCTGTGATGGTTTGGGGGTGCATCAGTGCCTACGGCATGGGTGACTTGCATATGTGTCAAGGTACCATCGGCCCAGAGGCATATAATAGGATGTCAGAGAGGCATATGCTGCTATCAAGGCAACGTCCTTTTCC
>NW_018127991.1:1553118-1558766 GCF_001952655.1 Monopterus albus
GGACAATGCCAGGCCTCACTCTGCATGTACTACAACAGCATGGCTTCATAGACACAGAGTGCCTGTGCTTGACTGGCCTGCTTGCTTGACCAGATCTCTCTCCTATTGAAAATGTATGGTGCATCATAGGAGAATCACACAACAGTGACCATGGGCTGTTGAGCAGCTGAAGTCTTGTATCTGGCAAGAATGGGCCAATAATCCACTTGGAAAACTGCAACAATTAGTGTCCTCAGTTCCCAAATGATTACAAAGTGTAATTAAAATGTAGGGTGATGTAACAGAGATAAACAGGCCTCTGTACAAACTTTTTTGAGAATGCTGCAGGCATCACATTCTAAATTTGTTATATTTAAAAAATGCAATTAAGTTGGTCAGTGAAAACCTTTTCTTTGTACTTTTATCAGTTAAATAAAGGTTCAAGCAAATTAAAAAAATTAGATTTTAATTTTTGACTTTTCTCAAAATGGGGTTTGTACATTGCAACTGGATGTTGTGTTCATTTTAGTGTTTTGACAGTTTGCATTGTTCATGTTTACTATTGTAACAATGTCTTTGCTGCCCTCTTTGCCAGATCACTCTTGAAAAAGAGATTTTAATCTCAGTGAACCCCCGTTGTTCAAGAATATCTGGGAAGGGCAACAATACAAAACATAAAAGAACAAACAATCTTTGGGATTAGGAAATATCATGGCCATGCAAATAATCTACTGCTTAGTATCACATAATGACAGGCAACATAAAGAACACACTACTTTCTACAGCAGTGCCACGGGATATAAACTGTGAGGTGTAGAATTGTTCAGCTACATTCACACACAAAACCTGTCACTCTTAAATGCAGTTACAGTAAGTGCTGCACTGTGGTGGCTGGCTGCTGTAAAGGACAGCAATGATGCAAAACTTGCAGAGATTAGTATAGAAAAGACTAGATTTTAACATCTTTTTCTTTTAGTTGATACATTGGATGAAAATAAACCCAGATCAGAGCTGGCATTACTAAAAAAAACACTGGTTAATCGAGCAAATGTTATGGGCACTATCTAAAAGCAGCCCACAGTGGAAGAAACAACTCTGTCTCTCTCTCTGTGTTCAATGTTCCCAGAGCTGTACCACTCTGGTGTGGTTACAGATGCAACATGGCAACAGACATGGTATAATGGCTGCAGACTAAAGGTATGCTCACATTACAGCAGCATTGTGTACGTTGTGTATGTGGTGAGCTGCGCAGGTTCTGTGCGACGTCCGTGATTCTGATTCTAAAAAAATATATATTAATTATAAAGTTTCATATAATACAACTATCCATCCCTCCATCATCTAAACCACAGTTAGAGACAGATGACCACACACACCTACATGAAGACTGGTTAATGATTTCATGTCAAACTGAAAATAAATGGTTTAATTGGGTGTTTAGAGGTATTTTGGGGGGAGACCCCTAAACGTGGGAAATGAGTGAAAGGGTTAGGGTTAGGGAAATTTTATTGATGCATTCTCTTTAGTAATTGATACGTTTTTGCTGTGACTCAAATCGAATTTTGGGATTTTGGACCACCCTACTAAGGAGTTCCAGGTCCCAGGATGACCAATGGTCCTGCACAAAGCACCTGTGTGACAGAGAGAACAGGCACGAGAAGAGAGAGCGAGAGGCACGCAGCTTGGATACTCGTGCTTGAGGGAATAAACAAACCAGGTAACACAGATGCAGCGGTTTTCAAAAAGATTGCTGTAATCCTGTTGAAAGGACAATATGGACTGTACTGTGCATAACTATGTTTAACAGATATTCTGAGACCAAAACCCACCAGTGGGAGAACAATATGCAAGGCGATACATCAACAAACAAGACTATGCCACTAGGTGAAAGTTATGATATACAAATGAGTTTTAAATCTGGATTTAAATGCTTCAACCTGGACAGGCTCTTTGATATTTGCAGGACCAGCACAGCCACAGACAAAACCAGTTTTCACTCAGAGGCCACACGAGTTTCACATCACCTGCCAACAGGGCTATACTAGTACTAACTAATTAACAGGCTTGCTATTGGGTCTGTGGCCAGTGCTATCTGGAGTGCCTGTCCAATAAGGTATTGCTAAAAAAAAGGAGCTGCTCTAACAGACGGACACATCTCTCTAACATCTGATTTGCAAAAATGGAACAGCTATCACAAACCTCTGTTAACTATTGAAAATATATAATGCTAACACAGAACATAGAGAAATGAATAAAAAAACGGAAACAAGAAGCAGCCGAGCAGTGCACAATCTCACAGTATTACTTGATGTTTATCACAGGAAGCAAGGTCACAGGTCAGATGCAAAATCATTAGGCGTGGAACTGTGAACTATAGGCATGATTCTTAGATACTAGGCACCATCACTACATTGTTCTCCTTTGACAAAACTCTGTGTGGAATGTATCAGCTTGTTTTTCTCTCTGTCTATTTTTGTTGTGTTGTTCCAATGCAAACAAAAGAAATGGACATGAGAATACCAAAGAACATTGCAACAATTTTCTGGGAAAAGTGATGTGTTTTCTGACAGAAATGCAGGGGTGCCAGTATTTTTGGCCATGACTGTAAGAGAACATTTAACACAGTTCTGCTTCAATGAAAATGTTTTCCTGTCAAAAGTCATTCACCCACCGTTTCACATCTCCAGTGAGAGACTGAAGAACGCTACATCCACAGGGCAGGTGTTTATTTTATGTATTACAGTGTTTTTATCTGTTGATGGGCTCTTAAAATGCATATGATCATTAAATAAAGACATCTGACTGACCATTTCATATCCATAAATGCATTTGAATGCATTTCTGTTTCTAATTATGTGTTAGTGCATGAAGAGTTCTCATGAGTACTCCTTGTATAAAATAATTTGCTGTACAAGTATCATTTACACAAGTGATATCTAATGACGTATACCGATAGGAGGGATGAATAGAGTCGGAGCATGGCTCTGCTTTGAGGAGAGACTGTAAAAAGGAGAAAGAAACGAGCTGTGATGAACTAACAACACACTATCAGTTTCATGCTGTCGTGTTCAGCGTCACTTATGGGTTGGCAGTGGAGCATTATCTTGCTCCGTCCTTTGTCTGTGGCTGCTGTGCCTGATTGCTGTTCAGTCGTTACACCTGGGTTGTCACACACCTGTTGCTTGTTTACCCCACCCTATTTATATTGCTTTGTTGTTCCTCTACAGTTGCCAGATAGTCTTTCGCTGTCCTACAGAACTGGCCAGCAACCCTTGCTTCTGAGACCTGTTTGGCTCTCTGCCTGCTCTGTGTCATAAGCTACCTGGAGGTTGACTTTTTTTTTTTTTTCTTTCTTTTCCCCGTCCTTTGGTTTTTGCACTCAGTTCACTGTCGGTCTGTATCTCTGCTGCTTTTTGGTCTGAGACTGAGTTCAGTTATTTTTGTGACTGCGTTTCTGTTTTGAGAGTTTTTGGTGTTTGTTCACTTTTTGGTTTGTTCTTCCCTGCTGGGGAGGAGTGTTTGTGCTGTTCTGGCCAGCTGCACTTTGGCAGTTATTTGTTTATCTTTCACCAGCTGTGGAACCTGTGGAACCTGTTAAGTGCTTTGTTGCAACCTACCTGCTCTTCTTACCTTCAGCTCTGGGAACTCCCTGGAGCTGCCATTCCACGGTCATGTCGCTTCCTCAGCCTTCCTCAGTGTTTAGCTGCCTGCTGTATGTCTCTGCCAGCCCTTGCCTTAGAGCAAGGGTGTCAAACTCAATCGCACAGGAAGCCAAAACTCAAAGCACACTTTAGGTCGTGGGCCGAAAAGGATAAAAATTTATTGAACGGACTAAAACTAAATGTTTTTGAACACAAATATGAATCGAAACAGACAGGATACAATATTATACCAAAATAAATAAACCTGAACTTAAAATCAGCAACCGTATTTCTGCTAAGGCTTACATGTGCAAACACCTGCTTTTTGTCTGGACACAAGACGTCTCCTGATGTTTTGTCTCGTAGTGCCGTCTTAGGTTATATTCCTTAATAACAGCCACATTAGCTCCACAAATAAGACACACGGGTTTACGACAATGTCAGTAAACATATACTCAGCAGGTAGCCTGATAGCCTATCGTTCGTTAAGGCATTTGTTTAGCTACATTATGGGATTTGTAGTTTGTGTGTTATCGGCGCTTCATATCACTGGGCCATTAAAAGAAAGATATATAAAATGATATCGCAGGCCGGATGTAATTGTACGCCAGGCCGGATGTGGCCCGCGGGCCTTGAGTTTGACACATGTGATCTAGAGTAACTATATGGCTGACTAGTATATTCATACAACTTTACTTACTAGTTGCTTTTCAGTTCGTGTTTAATAAAAAGATGCTCAACATCACATTAGAACCGTAATTCATATCTGCTACGATTTTATGCACAAATGGCAAAAATCGTTCTTTTAAATGTTTCTTTAAAAACTTTGTTGGAAAGAAAAAGGCGGAACTCAACACCTAAGCCACTGTAGCACCCGGACAACGGACAGCGCGCAGAATTAGGTTTGTGCAAGTATTAATGTTTTGATAACGAGCTTTGAAAGTGAAGTGTGGAGGAGAGTGTGAACACTTCGTAGCCCATCACCAACAAATTGACGTTAGCAGAGCAGCGAACGCAGGAACAGACGAGCAGTTCATCAACACACACTGCAGCACTTCGGTCAAACTGGTGAGACAAAGAAAGGAGGTGGTTTCTACAGACTTGTTTGTTTTGGATCACGTTGGCGTTCTCTGCTAGTAACAGACGCTGTTCTCCGATCGTTTACTGAAGTAAATTAGGAGTGCCACAGTGTAAAATACTCTTAAGTAAAAGTCCTATATTCAAACTATTACTTAAGTAAAAGCTCAAATGTATTTGCATCCAAATTTAACCTAAAGTACCAAAAGTAAAGGTACTCATTATGCAGATTGGCTCATTTCTATGAATGACTGGATTATAATTATTGATCTGTTATTGTGTTCATCATATTTAATGCTGCAGCTATCAGTTGTTTGTCAGACGGTAAACTAGAGTAAGAGCCAACATATAGTGCCCTTCATTTTGAATGGAGTTGTTTTTGAATAGGATATGAGTGCAAGTGGAATCATGAAATCGAGTTTCCCACAGATTCCCACCCCTAAGAAACACTTCTATGAGCAGTTACCTGTTCAAAATACTGTATGTTTACTCATTGTTCTAAGGTGATGATTGATTTTACTATTATATGTGTATTGGTTACCTCTGCCAGGAGGTTGTTATCACCAACATTTGTTTTTGTCCATATTTTATCTGTATATCTAAAAAAAAAAAAGGTTTGGACAGGTAGATAATGTTGAAGAAACAACTGATTACATATTAAAAGCGACTCAGATGAAGAAGAAACTCTGACTCAATCCATGGCAGAGATTTATTTAAAAGTAATATTAAGGCAGAGATGCTCTCTGTGCAGTGGGGAGTGAAACGTGTCATATGTTTTGATGCTGGAAAGCACTGGCTGAGTTATCATTTCTGTAGACAATGTTAGGGCACATGGCCTCCCTTAGTGATTTACCGAGCTACATATAAAAACATGCCATTCTTTTGGACCACCCCTCCAAATTGCTATTTTTGCAAATTGCTATGTTTTTAATGCTATTAATTTCAACATCT
>NW_018127991.1:1583142-1594275 GCF_001952655.1 Monopterus albus
CCACAAATAAGACACACGGGTTTACGGCAATGTCAGTAAACATATTCATGTGTTCTGTTGTGTGCGAATGGGTTTGACAATGTTATTGATGGCTGTTCATGTATTGGTTACCGCTGTGTTCTTGCCAATGTGGGATGGGGGGGGGCGCGGGAGGAGATAAGAGGGATGACAGGTGGGCGTGTTGTTTAGTGTTTAGATTCTGTTGGCGCGGAACTCGGGTTGCCCTGAGAGAGTGTCGTTACTGTTTGTCCTGCTTTACTTTTTTCATTATTTTCCTGATGAGCACACGGTGCCAGGTAAACCGCAGTTCTGTTTTCGCATTCTCTATTCTGTCTAATAAAATCCAAAAAAACAAAGAAGGTGTTCTCCTCACTGTCAGCATAGGTGCCAGCGCATAGCTGGATAGTTAGTTGTCCCAGTATAGGACAGGGTCGGGCCAGCTCCTCTCAACCGAGCTAGCGGTCGTCACAATATACTCAGCCTCCCAGCGGTTTTGAAAGGCTCTGTTTTCAGAATCAACTTTTCTCTTGGCCATTGTTAGGGGCTAGCTTTGACTTGAAATTAGAGTTGTATACATCAACAGACGCTTGATTGATCTGACGTAATTGACGCAGGATTGATCGCAGGTAGCCTGTTGTTCGGTAAGGCGCTGCATTATGGGATTTGTAGTTTGTGTGTTATTGGCGCTTCATATCGCCCGGCCATTACAAAAAGATATATAAAATGATCTCACGGGCCGGATGTGGCCAGGGGGCCTTGAGTTTGACACATGTGCCTTAGAGTGTCTTACCTTCATGGTGCCACCCGTGGTCAAGACTACCTGAGGGTTCACACCCCCTTAGTTCAGCACCATTCACCTGCATGGCTAACCGAGACCGTGCGTTTAGCGTGTCTGAATCCCTGTGTTTGGCTGCAACTGACCTGATTCAGAGGAAGAGAGAGAACCTTGTGCCTATGGGTCTGCAGTGGTCCCGCTGCCAAACAATTTCCTGGACTCTGCCATCAACTTTACCTTTACATGATGTGCATCAACTTGGTCTATTCTTGCATGTACATATTTGCATACTTGTGTACTGCATTTGGGTCCTCAAAATGGTTATCTGACACATGCACAGTTCATGCCCATCTCTGACTTGTAGAACAGAAGATGTCCTCTGGGAAATGATTCATCCTGTTTTTATACAGTTAAAAAAAAAATTCTACCACTCACAAAAGCCTTTCAACCATGAAACCAATTTCAGTCAGAGCTTAGTTAGGATTTTAGTCATTACATGCAAATAAAAGTCTTAACAGTATAATCCAAACAAACATGTTTTCACAATCAGTCTAACTATGAGTAAGGGGATCGGAAATGAACGCAATTTTACGAGACTTCTGTTTTAGTTCAATTTTTATGTTCTCCTTGTGTGGATTTTCTCTGCATACCTTAAAATGTCAAATGTTCTTGTCTAGCATCATATATATCCCTTTATGTAATAAAAATGTTATCTTCACCAGTACAGTATGTAATCAATACCCCAACCACTAGCTCCGGAAGTAGGAGGCAGTTTATACTGGCCTCTAATCCCTGCTGCCACCTATAAAACAAACTGATTAAATGCAAAAAAAGTAAATAAATAAACAAGACAAGCCTGTATCTCTTTTGGTTAAACACAGCATTACCCTACCTTACCACAATGCAAGCTACCACTGAGTTAGTTAGCACAGTGCAAATCACTCAGGGCCAATAGAATTAAAACAAAATTAAACATTCCAGCTAAAATACTAATTTTAAAACCAAGCTTCTTCTCTGCATAGGGTCCCTGGGTATTTAGCTCCATGACAACATACCCCACCCCTCTGACTCAGTTGAGCATGACTTTAGAAATGGGGCAAGGTTTGTTAAACTAAGTTATACTTTTTAGTTGCATCTATGCCTCAAATGTAATCTTAAATGGAGAATTTTGAATAATGACAATATAATGAAAGGGACAAAATGTGAGTAGAGTGGCCCCTGGTAAGTAGGGTATACTAATATGGATGTCAACCTAGTGGTTCATATCCTACTGTAACATGATCTGTTGTGACATTTCACCCCTCGCTCTCGCCAATTAGGCTGTGTAATGTCAGCCTGCTGGAGTAGCCATTAGTGTGTTTTGGGTCCTAATGCTGCTATAGCCAAGTGACTGCTGGTGTAATGTACCAGTTCACCTCGAACAAACACCCCAGCTATTTGTTTGTCTGATCAAATCATGTGTGACTGTGGGCCTTTTGGTCTTTAAACATCTTTAGGAAAGGTTTTTCAGAGTTAAGCTCTCCTCTGCAATCCTGCACTAAATGAACTGAACACACTGACGTAAAAGAAAGCCTTTAACATCCTCATCATCCTTCAGCCTCTCCACAAACGTGATGATTACACTCAGCTCTCCTGCTCTGCATGAGACTCAGGATATTGGAAAAACTCTGCCATGATTTACAGTCTTTTCAGAAGCCCAGCATACAGTATCTCTATGATAAATCCACTGAGAGCAGGAGTGAGAGGGTGCTATGCTTTAACTCCAGGCTACAATGAAAACAGACCTCACAATACATCAATAACTTCACCGAGGAAGTGGAATATTTCAGGGAAATTACTGGGATGTCTTAATATTCTAGAAGAAATGTCAGAATCAGAGGCAGAGTTGGAGAAAGTAAGTTAGTGTGTGCTGCTTTTATTAACTCCAGCTCCCTTCTCTCATTCTTTTTACACTTTTTTTCATCTGTTTCCTCTCAGCTGAACCTTTCTTTGATTTTCACTGCATAGGTCAAACGGCTTGTTTTTGCTTGTCTGATAACATTGAATAAAAACAGATCTGGAGTCAAGATTACCTGCTTTGGACAAAAGGAGGGTGAGAACTGTGTCAGAATAAAAGCAGATTTATCTTCAAAGAGAAACAGGTGTGGCAGTTGTTTCCTTGCATCAGGTTTGTATCAATAGGTCTCATATACATAACAGTTATGGCTTTGAAGGCATCGAGGTAAAAAAAAAATCCCTTGTTCCCCAGTCTTGTAGACATTGTGCCACTCTGAGACTGAGGCAGAAGGTTACTCCTTTCTGTCATAGATTCTTCTAACAGAGAAACCCCTGTCAGGTCAAGGCTCCGGACAATTGCAGGAAAGAGGAGCATCATAAACATAGTACCACCGCCTTGTTGGGCGAAAAAAGCTCACTGACATTTTTGACATAGTCTGTGTTGCCTCTCTTGAGTAAGCATGTTAATATGTGTATAACATGGATTCTTTCAACTCTTGTATGTGGTAGCTTTTTTGTATGTGTGTCACCTATTATGCTTTCACAACACCTAATCTGTGTAGAATGATGCTTTGGATCAATGACAAATTTTTATTAAAATCCACTTATCATTGGAATCTCTCTAAGTTGAGGATTTCTCATACATAAGCAGTGTAATATTGATCATTTCTATAACTAGTATTTACCCAAACTACCATATTTATCAAATTGCTGGGGGACAAGGTACACTGGATTGCATTTTGCACCAAGGTTTCAGCCACTATCTTAAAACTGTATCCAAACTGAGAAAACAAGTCATGAGTTTCATTCTACATGAAATCCAAAGTAATCTTGAATTAGAGATCTTACCTTCAGTTCACTTCATTTCCATATTCAGTCAGACTTATCAGACCACATACCAGAAAAAATAAAAAAGAATGTTTATTCTGGTTGTTGCTGGATAACTCCCACTTCATATTTTATTCTTGTTGTTGTTGTTGTTGTTGTTGTTGTTTGTTTAAATGTGGATGTCTTTGGATGCTTAGTCTATAATTGATTTTTAACTATCCCTCAGTTATTCCATATAGATGTGGCTCAAGGAGTTCATCCTGTTACGGCTACAATTTTACATTTCTGCCAGACTGCGCTGGATGCCTCAACTGTCTTAAAATTGCTAAATTTCATGGATGGGGCTCCCGGCTCTACCACATTGAAAGGGATGAAGTTCGCCGATGACACCACTATCGTGGGACTTATCTCCGGGAATGATGAGTCCGCGTACCGGGATGAGGTAGAGTGGCTTTCTGGCTGGTGTCGGGAAAACAACCTGATCCTCAACACCGCCAAGACCAAGGAACTGGTGGTGGACTTTAGGAAGAATAAAACAGACATTAAGCCACTGTTCATCGATGGAGTCCAGGTGGAGAGGGTGGCCGCTTTTGGGTTCCTGGGCGTCATCTTTGAGCAGCACCTGACTTGGGGCGCTAATACCATTGCTTTGGTAAAGAAGGCCCAGCAGAGATTGTATTTTCTCAGTCTTTTGAAGAGAAACAATCTGAATGAGAAACTGCTGGTGTCCTTCTACCGCTGCACGATAGAGAGCATTTTAACATACTGTGTCTGTGCCTGGTTTGCCAGTTGCACAGCTGCAGACAGGAGAGCGCTCCAGAGAGTTATCACCAGAGCTCAGAAGATCATCGGCTGCCCCCTACCATCTCTGGAAGAACTGTACAGTTCCCGTTGCTTGAAAAAAGCACAAAACATTTTGCAGGACCCATCACACCCTGAACATTGTCTGTTTGAGCTGCTGCCTTCGGGGAGAAGATACAGAACAATTAAAGCAAGGACAAACAGATTAAGAAATAGCTTCTATCCGAGAGCTATTGTTGCTTTAAATGCTGCTAAAATCTCAAAATCTGAATGATAGATGGGTTTATTTATTTTGTGTGTCTTTAAGGGAGCCGTGCAATAGTCAGATGTGTATGGATGCGAGTGTGTAATTTTGCTGGGTTTTTATTATTTATGATTATTTTATTATCGAAGGATTGCATTTTAATTTCGTTGTACAATGTACAATGACAATAAAGATAAAGAAGATAAGATGAATGACCCCTTGACTTGTTGACAAGCCCAAAAATGATGCCACCCTTGCCTGGCTTGTTCCTTCTTTTATCACATAGGCAGTGCCCCTGATTATCAGATTGGTTTGTAAGGAAAATTTCTGGCCTGGTAATAAAACCCAAGAAAAAAAGTGTTCTATGGCCACCCTGGATTATTGTACAGGGTAACGAGAAACAAAATAGGAAGCCCATTTGTACTCCTACATCCGGGTACATCCGGCTGGGCAAGTTGTCACTGCACACCTGGCTGTCATCAACCTGCATTGCCCATCTCCTGCACTGTCAAATTCAGCCTCTTTTTAGGAACACAGGCAGCTACTTGGAAATAATGGCATAATCCAAATTAGTTGGGATACGTTTAGTCTTTTGTCATCCACCCTGCTGTTGCTTCATCAGGCAGACCAAGCATTTTCTCGATGTTCACTCCTTATGACCATTCCTACTACTACTGATATTCCCAGGGTACTAGCACCAGGATGGGGAACTAACCCAGTTCCCCACACTTATATTTTGTTATTCATGTGGACCCTCGGGCAACACTCATTCTGCTTTTTTTGGTATTTCTCTTTGCAATAATCACGCAATTGCTCTATACCTTTGAACTCTTCCAGTGCCTTAAATAATTTCTGGTCCAGTTTCACTATGGACAACTTTGTTCTGCTATTACCTGCACTGCCCAGTGCTCCCCCATCAACTAGCTAGCTCTACTGTGCCAATCATCTGTAACAGGCTCTACCACCTTGTAAATGATCAACCATAACTAAAGAAGTAATGGTTTGGAGTTTCTTATAGTAAATGACCAAACTGAATTCAGCAGACTCTGCTACCATAGTTTAAACATCTCCCCCTCCTTTGACCCTTGGGGAGAGGTAGTGATTTATTTGTTTTTCATAAGCAGTGCTTTAAGTGCCCTCTCATCTGATTTGGTAATTTTATATCTTTTGAAGATTTCTTATTACAGATCCAAATCCCTCTCTGTGTTTTAGTTTACAGACCCCCAAGGCACAACAATTTTTATTTAAGAATTTTCTGAACTCTTGTCCAATCTTTTATTTAAGTACAGCAGACTACTTAATGATGGGTAATTTTATATTCATGTATTTTGTCCTTTATACCCCATGTCTGGAGAGCTCCAGGATGTAGTATAATAATTTTTTCTTCCACAGTTAAAGAAGCCACACATTACAAAGGTCATATCCCTGACCTGGCACTTTTTTGTGGCTTCTGCCTCAGGAAAGTAGTGGCTTTCTTTGTATCTGATATTAAGCTTAGATTTTTAATCTCCTCTGCACTCCTCTCTTTTAAAACCCCGTCCCATCACATGGTCTTGCATTTTTACTGCTGCCTCTAGCAAAATTCAGTGATGCTTTTAAATTGATCTACATACACAAAACCTAGATGAATGATTAACCGCTTTCAGTAACAAAAGTTTTTACATCCTTGACCACACTGCTCTGATGAAAAACAAAAAGGTAAAAACCAGCACTTAATGTACCTCTGGTTAAATGATCCCACTCAATCCCTGAAATGACTGAATCAATTAATGTACAGAAAGTACTGTATGAACAGAAGTTAAGTCAACAGCAATTCACAACATTTCTATAGAATACCTGCTAAACTATGAGAATATCAAAGCCATATATAATCAAATCAATCTTGTACTCAGTTGACCATCAACTACAAACACTGAAGCTTGGAACTGGATAAAGACACATGCTGCTCATTTTATTGTAAAAATGGAGAGCAGGAAACATTCAGTGTCAAATTTCACCTGACTCACATCTACCTACTTTTAACAATAATCACCTATCTTGCTAATAGATAACTTAATTTCCCAAATAAAAATCATCTACCTTTATACTCGCATCATCCTACCTACATTTTTAAACATTTCCAATTATTGGTCATTTTATTGTATTGATTATTATCTGCCTTCTAGAAAATGTTTCAAACATGCAATTATCCATCGGCTATTGAAGAAACTA
This sequence comes from Monopterus albus, assembly GCF_001952655.1. Taxonomy (NCBI): domain Eukaryota; kingdom Metazoa; phylum Chordata; class Actinopteri; order Synbranchiformes; family Synbranchidae; genus Monopterus; species Monopterus albus. Next base: position 1,589,997 of record NW_018127991.1, read on the forward strand.
ATCTGGATCCCCTTTTAATCATTACAGACCAGTTCCATCCATTTTCTGATGCTTATCAAGAATTGGCTTGCGGTAGCAGCAGATTCAGCAAGATAGTCCATACATCCCTCTACACAGTAAAGCTTTCCAGCTACTCCTTAGGTATCCAAGGAGTTCTGGATGTCTGTGCTTCTAACCTAACTAACTAGGAATCCACACTGAAAGCTAGACGCTTGTAGTGCATAAATGCATGATTCCATCCATTTCACAAGTGAGATGTGAGTGGAATGTTCACACAACTATCTTTCAGCAGAACAGTAGCTGGAGAAATAATCTTCACCAGGCTGACCAACAGCAGCAAAGTACCTCACAAAAATTGTTTTTATGTAGGCTCATCGGGAAGAAATCAACAGTGTTTTTATTTATGGATTTATTGATTTTTACCCAGCTCGCTACAGAGGGCAAGTGAAAGTGAAAACCAAAAGCTACACCAGGAGTTACATCAGGAGCTTGATCTGTCATAAAAAAAACACCAGTAAAATGCTTGAAACACCAAATAACTGAGGAATTTGGTAATTTAAACAGCTGCCTTTCACTAAACTTGGGAGGGGAGAAAAAAATAGACCTAAAGTGTAAAAACCACAGGTGTTCCAGGTGTGACGCTTACATGCATGTGTTTAATCCAGTGTGAACTGACACATTTGAAAGAATGGAATTCTATCTGCACTGTGAAATACAGGTAAGGACAGAGGCATACCAAGCCGACTTGAAAGAACTAGCACAGATGAAGGCTGACTACTGCGTCACCCCCTGTAGCCTTTGGCTGGGGCAGCTGGGCTGAAAAAATGGCACTTGAACACACCGCGCAGACTACAGCCGACGGCAAACTAGCATGTATGCTCTGCACCTGCATGAGAGAAAGAACTCCCTCTATCAGCAGGTGGCGGTATCTCTATTCACCATTCAGAAAGGGAAAGAAGAAGAGCTAGCCAGTGGAAATACAAGCTGTAAACAAAACAGCTCTCGTTCACCATAGCTGCTTCTAATTGAGAATAGAATATGTCTACTAAGAAGTTGCAAATGTCACTGCCGTTCTCTGCCCTTGGGTCTTTTGGTGTGAAATCATGGATACTAGAGCAACAGGCTGAAGGGGTTTTTCTGGACCATTCTCTTCTCATGCATTGATTCGCTAATCTGAACAGCCAATGAGAGTGGTCTGTCTGACTGACAAGGCCCAATCAGCCTGATGGCAGTTCAACATGCTGAATCAGCCAAAAAGCCACCAACAGAGTCCGACCAGTGCCAACAGTGTGGGACACACCAGGAAGGTGAGCCCTGACAAATGCCCACAAACAGCTGACTGTCAGCTTAGTGTGACATGGCACTAAGATGCATGCAAAACATATCTAAGTGTGGTCAGTGTGAATCACATGTAAGGCTGTGCCCAACCACCCAGCAGATGAACCACTTTTTGACCGCTTGTATTCACAGTTCCATTCTTTTGGTCACTAGCCAAAGCTCATGAACATGTGCAACCGAGTGGCTGATTGAAAGCATTGCCTTCTGGCTGCGTCTCCTCTTCACCAAAACAGTCTAATACAATGCCTGCATTACTGGTGACACTACACCAATCTGACTGTCACTCTCATGCTCCATTTTACCCTCACTTGGTAAAAAGAGATACTTAGACTCCTTCACTTGAGGCAGCAACTCACTCCCAGCCCAAAATGAGCAATCAACAAGAAAACTACAGCTTCAGACTTGGAGCTGCTGACATTGATCCAAGCCACCTCATAGTCAGCTGAAAATGGCTCCAGTGAATGCTGAAGGTGACATTTGATGCCCCCAAATGAGCCACATCATACAAAAATAAGATGAGCAATTCTGAGGTCCTGAAACTGTCATGATCCCGTCCCGCCTGTTTCTGGTCTCATGCTTTTATTTTGACACAACGTCCTGGTTTCGCCATATCTCAATTATGGACACTTTACTTTAAACAGAACTCAATTGTTTATACCTGTTTTCACCCCAATATAAGCAGCTTTCCCCCACCGGAAAGCTGAAAGATTCTCTCATCCATGTCAAATTTTCCAGCATTTTTCCTTGTGCCTGTATTTCCTGTTTTGACCCCGGACTGTTTTTTGACAATTGTGTTCTGCCTTGCCCTCTTGATTCTGACTGCTTTCTGTGTATGGATTATTGGACTTCCCTCTCTGACATCTCGTTTTTGATCCCTTGGCTGTGTCAGTTTGCTGGCTCTTACCCTGGACTGTATTTTCGACCTGAGTGTGTGTTTCGTGTTTTATGTAGTTTTCTGTATGGTTTTGTTGTCCGTGTTATTATTAGAAACAGTTTTTCGCTTATCCTCGTCTGGCTCTATAATTGAGTTCACCCTTGATATTATTGGCAACTTTCCGTGCCGATCCTGACAGAAACTGGACATTGTCCTACCTCCAGCTGCACCTTGATATTCTGTCCATGCTGACAAGTGACAGCCCCGGCACAAGCCAGCACCAACTCTGCATCTGGTTATGGACTTAATGGCCCCATTACACCATATTTGGTCCTCCTGAATTAGGTTTGACAATAGACAGTAGACCCCTTGGTCCCCCATTTTTTTTAAATATGGGAACCACCACTATGGTCTGTCAATCATCAGGCACTGTACAACAAGTCCCTCAACCCATGTAGCCCATATGGTAATTTGTTCTTTCACCATCTCATAGCATTCCTATGCTGGAAGGCGCAGCTTCAGGAAGTCCACCGGTAAAGACCTCAGGGACAGAGGCTTCAGCTGGATATTCCAAGGTCACTCTTACTTCAAGTTGCGCTTTATTATGTCTGTCTGGCAATCGCTCCTACCATGCTGTTGTTGTGGTTTGATTTTTGGCTTCCTGTTTTTCTGTTGCTATTCCCTGTCTCTCCCTGCCTGTCATGTCCCAGCCAGCGTAATCACATCCACCTGCCGCTCATTACCTTCCAGTTCAGTTCCCCATATATACGTCCTTTTTCATTTCCCCGCTGGTTTGTCACTGAAGCCTCTGCCCTGCCAGTGGGCTCCTCGTCAGCCCTGCAACCCAGCTCTGCACTGTCCAGCTCTCCGTTCCCCAGCTTTGTCTGTCCTCACGACACCGGAGTGTGTCTGTCTGCTCACCACCAGCTCCACCTGTCCTGTCAGTAATCCAATGGCTCTGTCAATCTTCACAACACCGGAGTGTGTCTCTCAGCTACCCAGCTACTGCCTACTCTGCCCCAGCATCGCCACTGCAGCACCCCAGTGGACTGGCTCAGCTATCCAGCCGCTGCTGCTCTCAGGTGAACCGTCTCATCAAGTCAGCCCAGTACCTGCTCTGCCCCTGCCTCATCTCTCCAGCCTGTACCTGCTTTGCCTCTGCTTCACCTCTCCTCCACCCAGTAACCTGTCCTTTTTATCCAAATAAACTCCTTTTGTGTTCCACTCCCGGTGTGTGTGAGTACATTGGGTCCACCAGTACCCATCCTGACAGCTGTGGCATCCAACTCACCACCAGGAGGTGATCAATTGACAGCTCTGCTCCATGTTCCATTTCAGAGTCCAATGCATACAGCCACAGATCTGATGATATGACCACAATGTCAATCATTAGTTTTAGACCTAAGGTGTTCTGACAAGAAAAGCACTTATTAATCTGCCAATATTCAAAAATGGTTTTTGTTATGGCCAATACATTACTAGCACAGTAGTCCAACAACAAAGCACCAGTGGGGGTCAGATCAGGCAGTCTGATTTTCCTAATAAACACTCTCCAGGTTTCTCCATCGTTGCCCATGTTTACATTGAAGTTCCTATGGAGTCCCTATGTAGTAGTCTTTCCAGGACTCCACCCATAGCTTCCAAGAAGGCTGGATACTCCAAAATGCAGTTTGAAAAAAGCCAACATTATAATTTTAATCTAAAGTACTTCATAAAGTCATTTCACCTCAGAGAATCTCTTTTATGAACAGGAGTAATATTTTTAAAATAATTTTCAGTCAAGTGTTAGAGCTTGTCATGGCATTGTCACAGCCCCTGTGAGCTACTTGTAACAGCTATCAGAGGTGATTACTCAGTCCTAGCACCTTAGGATTTGAGCACTGCTTTAAGTCATTTGTCATTTGGTGAACTTGTTATTTGAGGAGGAGCAATATTGTATGTTATATATCTTCACAGAAAATTTACATATACTTAGATAAAAGCTTGATAAATGAAAATGCATGAGCATTATTACAGTATTTCTAATTTTATTTCCCAGTTATAAATACATACTTTGAAAAGTGTTCT
>NW_018127991.1:1594285-1594937 GCF_001952655.1 Monopterus albus
GAACACTCATAAACAGACAGAAGCCAAATAGATATCCAGCGTCTGATATAGGCCAACTCCTACCCAGCTGGCTCTCCCACCTGGGGCTTAACCGTGGTGGCCCAGAGGAGCAAACACACACTAATATATTAAAACTAGTTAAGAAATAAATTATTAAAAGTGTCGAAAATCAGTGAACACACTAAACATTAAAAGCTTGTTTAAAAAGATGCGTTTTTAACGCTTACTTAAACGCTGCCGGCTCAGTTATTGAGCGTATATCTACAGGCAGGGAATTCCACAGCCTAGGGCCATGCATGGCAAAGGCACGACCTCCCCATTTTTTGTAGTGTGCAGGGGGAACGACAAGAGCAAGGTGGTATTATCAAAATTTAAAAGACATTTTTGTATGGAGATCTTGGACTCATGAACCTGGCTGCAGAGGCAAATGCAAATCATAGCAGACTTTAGTAATGTCCAATCAAACCAGCCCTTCTCATCCCCTTTAACAGCACTGCAGGAAATCTGACTTTGATTTAAGTCACTGATGTCACGCTGACCCGGAGAGGCTCTGTCAGAGAACGTTCTTGTACTGCATTTGTCTGTGAGGTGCAGAGTCACCATGACCACATCTAGGGAAACATGTGAGATGCAGTGATGAAAGACTCTTTCC
>NW_018127991.1:1594966-1604568 GCF_001952655.1 Monopterus albus
TAAATTGTGATGACCAAAAATACATGTACATGGATTCCACATAAATATTCACTCAGTAGTCTGATGATATGACTTACCAGATTTTCTGAATGGAAGAAAGAAAGACTCTGGTCCTGTAACCAGCAGCAATTATTATCATGTAATTACATGCTACATCCTATTAGGACAGATGGTGTGTCACGATGAGCATCAACACTGTTTGGCCATATTCATGCTCATATAGCCACACACTGAAGACTAATTTATCTTATTTGAAAGTAATATTTCTAAACGATCATACATTCAGATTATTTCACAATAAATAACTGTGATTGTCACAAATCCACAGGAGCTCCCTCACTTTGACATGCACATAGATAAACAAATCTACAATGTAGTTAACTTGTGTTATTACTTACCGGGTTTTGTGTGGTTTTGGTTGCTTGGGTGTTTTGTTGTCGTCCGTCTGTCAAGCGTGAGTTGTAGGTTCAAACGTTGCAGCCATTTTTAAGGTCGTTAAGTATAGTTAACCATCACCATCCTTTATTTTTCCCTTCAAGAACAACCGTGTCACAATAATTCACAGTGAATTCTGGCATCTCTACTCTGGATTTAAGGGTTAATTTTTAGTTGGTGTGGCCATTAAAATATATTCAAACACCTGTTCCCATGCTTCCCAACCTAGACTGTTGTAGTTAGTAAAACTGCAACGCACCTACCTGTGTGATAGGTGGTGGTCTGAGAAGCTTTGTTCATAAACACAATTTGGGTGAAGATTATCACCAAAATTGCACTGTGATGCCTAATCAGCATAAACACAGCCTAAGCTGTGCCTCTCCTCCTACCTCTGCGTAAGCTCATACATTCATGGCAGCAAATTCCAAACACAAAGTACAAAACAAACAAACAAAAAGAAAGAAAGAAAGGACTTGCGCCCAAAGAAACTGCATCAACTTTGCACTAGCAGCAAAGCCCATTGCATTAATTATTTTAATGATTATTTTTAATGGGTCAAGTCACTTGCAATATAAGAAACTACACATACAGTAAATCACACTTCCAAATAGTTTGTGGATAAATTAAAGATGAAGGTGTGTTTTCTGAAATGAAAACATTAAAGAAAACTACATTTCTCAGTGCAGTATCAGCCAAGAACGCTGAAGGTGTTTCACTGATGAATAAATGTTAAACATTCCTCTGTGTTGGCCATATGAGAGTATGAGAGTGAGAGCGCATGTGTTTGTCTTTTTGTGAGCGTGTGCGAGCAGGAACAAAGTCAGTGTAAACAGCAGTGATGGCAGTGATAAATTCCTGTCATAATCTGAGCTTACCTTGGGGTTGTCTTTCTTCTTCCTCCAGAAAGGGAAACTCTGTGGAGTTCCTTATCACACAACCAAAGATAACAGAGTTCCAGCCAAAAGCAATGAGCCCATCAGTTTGCTGACAAGTGATGCAACTTCAGTCCCTAGGTGGAAGAATCCCACCTTGTTCTGGGACAAAGAGTATATGATAGAGACAATATAAAAAGAGTCGAGATCTCATTTTTAGGAAAAGCTTGACAGAGAGATTCTGAGGAAAGAATGGCAAATACATTGAAGTTTTAGTCAAACAGGAGGGAGTCACTGCATCTACTGTACTGGCACTTCCTTCTCATTAATGCACTCCAACTCCTTCCTACTTTCACATGAATTCACAAATAATTTTTCTAATAATGAAGCGCTACTATAATAATTGCTCTCATTTATAGCAGTTCATAGCAAGTTTATTTAAAGGAGCTCTCATATTAGCCCTTTCACTAGTTCCATGTTTGCATTGGAGCTTTCTTCTGGATTTGATTTCTTAGTGACCAGTGTTAGGCAGCACTGCAATGAATATTACTTTTTTAGGTAATGAATTCTGCAAAGGATTACATTTTCCAAAACAATATTAATATTACACTTTCTAATATAAGTAATGTTGAATTACTGTACTGCCTGAATGCAATTTAACTTTTGTCCTAGGTGGTTAACTTAAGACATGTACACGAGCAGGTTTATGTAGGCTACTACTCAAAATGCTAAATGAAGAATGGAGGGTGAAAGTGAGACACTCTTGCAGCTGTTTGTTGTGGTGGCTGGCCAGTAATCAGGCTGAAATAATTCAGATTCAAGAACACTTTATTGGGTGATTAGTCAGACAGAACAGGAAAACAAGAAGCTGTATCCCCAACTTCATGGGATGTAGAATGGTGTGGCGTCACTTTGTCTACGTGTTGTGGTGCAGTGTTGTGCTGTGCGACCTGAACAAAAGCTGAGCAGGTGCCAGCTGTAGTCGCTTTTCCTTGGTCTGTAGCAGATTCCATCTGGGTGGGTATTGTAACAGCTTTATCCAGAGTGAGGTCCTGTTCCAACAGTAATCGCTCCTTCAGCTCCTTGCTGTGCGCATTTTTGATTAGATGAACACGTAGCATTCTGTCTGTCTTGTCTCCAAAATCATACAAAGCTACTAACTCAGGTAGAGCAGTTAGATATTGCAGTATAGATGTCTGTGGTCCTTGAGTTTGTTTACAAAAATTGTCAATCCAAAACATTAACTTTTGGGACAAAGTAATATTAGGCTCTTAAAGCAGCAACAGCAGAGTCAAAAGAAATACTTGTATTAGACAGGCAATGAAACAGTCCCTGGCCTTTGGTCCTGAGAAAGTGAAGTAGAACTGATCTTTTTCATGACATGACAGGAAAACAGGAAGCAGTACCCCTGACTACACAGGCTGTGCACTGTAGTAGCAGTGTCCCTAGTGGCAGTTTGGAGAACATCATGCAGCATACATACACAATACAGCTGTCCAAATTTCAAACTCCAGTGTCGAGACAGCTCACTTAGAAGTTGCTGAGCCCAGCAACATGTTGTCTCAATGGGTGCAAAATCCAACACTGCCAGATAGTTCAGCAACAGTGCTGGAATATGATAGTTTCAGGAAAAAGCATCACTTGCTATGAAGGTAGCACTATTGTGCCACTATTGCACATAGACACTGAAAACTCACTTACGCAGCCTGCTGCGGTTAATAAAGTTAAATCATTTGTTTTAGGAAGCCATTGAGAAGAAGCTTTATTTTATTATGACAAGTACAACAAAATTTTGTTTGGAGCCAATGGCCCCGGGCCGCTGCATGCTTTTGTGCCGCCATCACGGGCAACTTGGGGGGTTCAGTGTCTTGCCCAAAGACACTTCGACATGTGGACTGCAGGCACCGAGATTCAAACCTGCAACCTTCCAGTTGGGAGATGACTGCTCTACCCACTGCACCACTGTCACCCTAAGGATTGGTACTGTATCCAGTACTAGTGCTCACCTTGGACTGAAATGGTGTTTGTGTTAAAACCAGCTCAGACCACCTCTTATGACTAACACAGAGGTGAGCACAAACAAACCTTTCCAAGCAAATACACACACTGACTTCTATCAGTAGGTTCTACACCATTTGTTTGTGCATCCCCATATTAAATTATTTAATGTATCAACAATAAATACTTTTCACTGCTTTACCAATACGTGACTGTCTACCACATGGAAAGTTTTAAATCTCGAAGAGGAATGATTTGTTCAACAACAGTGCTGGGCTGAGCTGGACCACAGCCATTTTCTTCCTGTTGGTTTCACCATATGTACACTGAATCTGTGTGCGACAGCTCCCTTGTCTGTGCACAGAAGAACATTTATGTTAACAAGGCTAAATATACTACTGTACATCAGATGATTATGGAGTTACTGCTGCTATGCCACAATTGTAAGACTGTGCACAACCCCTCCATGTCATTCTTCCGTTTCCTCTGCTTCCAGTATCATGCTTTTATTCTGACACCACTTCCTGTTACAGTCTCACCTCAGCTACAGACTCTTTACCCTAATCAGTGACAATTGTTAGCACCTGTTGACACCCCTTTATCGGTAGCTTCCTGGTGGGAGGAAGCTGCCAGATTGTTCTAACTCATGTTCAGACTTTCCAGCGGTTTTTCTTGTGCCTGTTATTCCAGCTCTGACCCCGGATTGCCTTGTAACCACCAACTACTGCCTAACCCTTCTGATTCTGTTAGGATTCTGTGCACCAACTTATGGACTTCCCTTAGTGACTGTTCTTCTTGTCGATACCTTGGATGTGTGAATTTGCTGGCTCTGACCCTGGACTGGATTATCGACCTAAGAGTGATACATGTTGAATCAGACTCCTGCATTGTGTACAGTTTGTTTGTTACCAGTGCTCTTATTAAAGAGTCAGTGTTCTGCTTTTACTCATCTGGCCCTATAATTGAGCTCACCCTCAACATTCTCGGCAGCTTTACACGCTGTCCGTGACACCCCAGCGTATTTTGTTAATAAAGTCAAACAAAAGGATAATATCAAGACCAAGTACCATTTAACCCCTGTGTGCATGCAGAATACATTTACAGGACAGAGACAGCCAGAAATGTGAATGTGCATCTTTTTATCTCTGTCTCTCCATTAGCCCTTGATTCAATATGAAAATCATCCAATTATTTTGATTTGTTGAGTTGGGCAAATTTGTGAAACCCTGTGTAATACAAATTCTTAATTTCTCATGTCTTCTCTTGACCATAGCCCATATGTTGTTGTTATTGCTTTCTTTATGTAAAAGCATTTCAGGCAAACATCTGTCGACTAAAGCTACAAAAAGTGTGTCTTTTTGGCCAAGACTGCCACTGAAATTTGAAAAAAAAGTCTAATGTTCATCCTATAAGGTTTGAGTTGTAACTGTTGGGAGCATGAGAGAGTAACAGAGCTCAAGACCGATTGTCCCTTTCCAAAAGAATGAGAGTTGACAGCCTTAACTGAGCAATGACAATGCATTTTCAGCCATGTTCATAACAGGGGCTGAGTGGGGACTGGCGGTCCAGCCAACAATTTAAGATGGCTGCATCTGTAGCAAATACATCACACAGGCACACAGATAAGTCATTTTGAGAGCTTAAAGGTATATTTTGGGCTAACAACTATGATAAAAATCTCATGAATCACAAACATTAACAAGCAGTGGATAACATAGAGACAGGAGTTTATTTGTGCCAGAACCTCTGAAATTGTGATCAGCACTTATTTTGATGGACCTATCACTTCATTTACATATGAAAGAAATCAAATATATGAATAATATATAAAAAGTCCAAGGTCTAATACTTTTACAACAACATATTAGACTAAAAATAAATTAATGTTGTGTCCACAAGGCCAAGAAACGATCTTGGAAAGACTTTCTTTATTCTGAGGAACTCATAATAGTAATAATTAATAACCAAGTTTGATTTCCAGGCAGAGAGGAGAAAACAGATGAGATTTTTTATCCTAACCCCACCTCATAGACCACATCTGCTCTGGTCTCTCTCAGCTAGGAACTTTGCCTCACTACCCACTTTTCGCCTTTACAAGGGACCAGGGTCTGGTTTGTGCCTCAAAGACAGTTTTATGTGTCAAGGCCTCTGTATGCTAATGTCCTTTTTACACCCCTCCTCCTACATCAGAGACATGGTTTGCTTCAACCTAGACTCTGCATCTACAGAATCCCCTCTCCTTGTGACTTTACTTAGAATGCACATCTTTAAGCTCACTCTGAGCAGCAGAGTAAGGATTGAGGCAGTGCTTGACTGAGGCATCTGATAGACTGCTGCCATCATCATGTGACACGGAAGATCATCTAAAATACACCCAGGCTGGTTTTCACACATAAATTTAATACCTAAAACTCTCAGAAGTGAAAACAAATTGCACATTTTGTATCAGCACAGTGGTATCACGATATTTAAAAAAGTATCGACTCCAAAATATCGAACGGTAGGTATTGAAGTATCGATATCAGAGTATCGATACGTCCATCCCTGGTCAAGTCTGAAGGATTCATACTCACAGGTTTTGGTGCTCCTATCTGATTCTTTCCCAGGGGAACTCAGATACTAGGATCATCTAACCCAGGGGTGCCCAATACAATACGTCGATCGCAAATTTAGTGTTGGTAGATCGCGTGCCATTCAAAAATAAATTAGATGTATCCAGCGTAAAACACGTGCCAAATGCAAATGGTCAGTGTGACGATTCACTGTGGCGATCCCTAACAGAAAAAGCTGAAAGTGACAATCATTCATATGTAGCCTATCACCCATCCTCCCTATTGCATTTGCTACTTGATTGACATGCATGCAAGGCAGCCAGTCTGAGATCTTGTCTTTTCTGACACACGAGTCACCAAACATGCACAGTCAACCGCACGAGCTACTGCAAAACTCCAGTGAGCGAACTACCTTGTCAGTCTTCAAATTAATTTCTACTAAAGGGTAGAAAATGAGTGGGGGAGCCGAATCAAGTAAGAAACTGAAAACATACCGAAAAAATTCCATGCGGAATGGGAGGAGGACTTTTTTTTCACAATGTTATATTTGAAATACATTTGCTTGATCTACCAATCTACCATCACTATTCCGAAGAAGGGAAATGTGGAGCAGCACTTTCAGACTGTTCATAAAAACTATGACACTCATTCATACATATATTTTGTGTGTGTGTGTGTGTGTGTGTGTTGTATTTTTAGTGTAGGTCGATCATTTTGACTTGGTCACTTGAAAAGTAGCTCGCAAGATGAAAAAGTGTGGGCACCCCTGATCTAACCTATCTATCTCCACAGAACACTGGAATATGAAAAAAAAAATTGAAAATGCAAAATCTATAACTAAAGTGTCAGTCAGGCTACAGACATGTTTCTATGGAGTTTTATATAAATCCACCTATGGTTTTAAAATGCTTAAGCTCAGTTATCACAGGACAATGCAACATCTTGTGACTGAAAGTGGATACTACATTTCTGCTGGAAGGGACATTACGGGACAGATTATGGTTACTAATATTGATTATGTTATTTGTCGGGATAAATTCTAACTCTCCAAAGTATTGCCAAAATATTAGTTTAGGAATTTAAGTGTTTTTTATTATACCATTTTATGAGTAAGTGTGCTAATAACAATTCTTTTCTTATGTTCTTTTTATTCAAAGTTAATCTTACCTTACCTCTACAGATCGTCTATGTATGGTTTTTTAACGTTCAAATTATATTTTGAATAGAGTTCATGTTTAAATGTGATTTATCCCACATTCCATTCAATGTGTATTTCAAATGTGTGAGCCATGGTGGAAGGTTATAACCATATAAACTAGACTTAAACAAAAGAATAATTAATCTTCTTTGTGTAATCTGAACTCAAGCTGTCTCACCCAGAGATGGGGCGTGAACGTTTCCACAGTGTGCTTCCAAAAGAACCAACTAAGAAGTGATTCCAAAACAACTGAGTCTCAGCCAGTCAGAGGACTACATTTAAAATAACTGTACTGGTGTCATTACTCACAGAACTGAGCTATGTTAAAGCTTACTTTTAATTAATGTTACGCTGGTATGGCAGAGTTCCACTGCAGCAAGCGCTCATGTTAGCTACAGGTAGGCTATAACTAATATAGCTAATGTTGCTGTGACTAACATCAGCAGTGCACAGCCGCTTATCAGAGACTTTCTGTGAAATCTTATGGGACTGTCTCCCACACAGCAATGTTAGATGACACTGTGTGGAATGGGGCTAATGAGTTTTAAGTCTGCCTGGAATGGAAAAATGCTAGTAGAGTGAAAGAGATGGTGTGCGAGCTACTGGTACAACACTGAAGTCAGCTTCAGGTTCGACACTTAAGGCAGACATCACAATACAGAGACATTTTCTCTGTTTTTACACCCCTGAATGTTGTGAAAGGCTTTTAGACATCCTAGAAGAACCCTTAACACTCAGTGACACCCACTTTCAAAATTTCATTACTGAGTCAATGTAGATGGACATTATATTTTATATATAGAGATTTTTTTTTACATCTGTCTACATGACCCAGTAATGTTTGAGATCATCAGTATTACCACATGCCTCAGTCCATTCCTTCCTTTTGTTTTGTTCCCCACTACATAGATTGCTGCTTGTGCATTGCACCAGCTATGATGTGCATATGCGTATGTGTTCACCATGGTGTATGAACCCTGACCACTATGCCTCAGCTTGCATTTTGCTTTGGCATTCTGGATTAGAACAAATCAGTTATTTTCCTTTTATTATCGATCTAAATGAATCCACTGCCAAATATAGGAGCTTGTTAAAACCTGAACATGTGATTTTACTGGGGCACAGCAGATCAATACTGGGGCACGTTCCCAGTAAAAGGGGTCTTATGACACCTATGGTTGTTTCGATGCATTAGTGTAAAAGCACTGCAAATCATGACAAAGGTTAATCTTGAATTCAGTCCTTTGTACACTTAGAATTCAATAAAGCCTCCGGGGAAGCCTTGCATACTGTTTTTGTACTGACTATTGTATGGCCTCACAGCAGCTGTGAGTTCTTTATGTCAAATCAAGAACTGACTCGTCAAACTGAGAAATGCTAAAAGATGATAATCTGCAGTGACTGTCCATGTTAATTATAAGTTCAGTCAACTTAATATCTTTTAAGTTTTAAAGTTCTGTTAACTTGACTGAGTTAGTATTACATTTTCAAAACTTAAGTGTAACTTTCAAATAATGTGTGTTTATTCTAAATGCATAATCATTTCATACAACTTGACACAAGTAAGTTAAGTTTACTTAATTTTCTCAAGGTAGTCTTTTCTTAAGTAAACTTGTTAGAATTTGCAGTGAAGATGCAGCAAAAAAAGAGAGAGGGAGAAAACCCATCTAAAGACAGCCACCTTCTGCCAATGCTGCCATATTTTGTACTGTTGCAGAAGATTTTAACCTGTCAATCAGCAGTATAGATGAGATAAACTATGACCATTTCTCATACATTTTTACTCCATTTCTTGACAGATCAGCTGTCAGCAATGCACCAGCACCAATGTGAGCTAATAAATCAGAGGCGAATGAGGATATGGAGGCAGAAGAAATGTATCACAGAGCGGCGCAAGTAATGGACATTGTGGATAACCAGAAACAGATATACATTGCGCTGATGAACCAACAGCAGGAAAACTTCAAAAGCTTCGTGCAACTAACTATGGAGACAAACAACAAGAGATTCGATGACATGACCAGAGAAATACAGGAGATAAAAACGAGTTTGCAGTTTACCCAGCGAGAGGTGGATGTGATTAAAGATGCCATGGGTGAACAGAAAATACATACCAAGGAGACGAGGGATGACGTCTACAAAACGTGTGAGAGTCTAATAACTATAACGGACAAAATGGAGCAATTGGAAGCACAGTCCAAGCGAAAAAACTTGATCTTTGAGGGAATCAAGGAGACAGCTGGAGAAAGCTGGTCGGAAGCGGAATGCAAAGTGAAGGAGATTCTGAAGAATAATCTGCAAATTCATCAAGAAATTGAGATGGAGCGGGCTCACAGAGTCGGGAAACCTTCTGATCGTGGTCCGAGGGCGGTGATGGTAAAGTTGATGAAAGAGAAAGATAAGGCACACATATTGCAACAAGCAAAGAAGCTTAAAAGGATCTAACATTTATATAAATGAAGATTACACCGAGTCTGTGAGAAAGAGAAGGGAGTTGATGCCGAAGTTATGGGAGGCCAGGGCGAGGGGAGACATTGCGTTCCTGCG
>NW_018127991.1:1607506-1639220 GCF_001952655.1 Monopterus albus
TTTTGTTAGTTTTGTTTACTAGTAAAGAACTTTTCGTTACCTCAGTTCGTCTGGTTATTTAATTGAGTTCACCACATCCTCTGTTTGGCATCTGTACACGCCAAACGTGACAACTACTGTATCTGTGTTGTGTTTTGTTATATTCCTTTTCCTGTTCTTTTTCTGCTTCAGAGACATTCATTCATTCTCAAGGCAGATCTTAGAAGTTATATCTTTTACAATTTATGCAGTTCTGAAGAAACTTGTCAGGGTGATGTACTATTTTAACAGACCTGCCAACCCTCGCAAAATATTTAGAGTACCACAGTCGTGTAATGAATGATTTGCACTACTTTGCCCAAAACAGCTTTGCATTTAACTGAACCTATTAGTTGGGTGGCAGGCTGGCTGTAACAAACAGTGCCCCATAGGGTTGGTAAAGCATGCACAGACTGATGCAATTTAAAGATATTATGAGTGACTGATGCATGATAAGTTGCAAAACATCTGATTGGTGCTGGGGATCTGCTTTTCTCGTGACTTATTGTCACATTTTTCCTGAAGTTGCTTTTAATATTGTTATAATTTTATCAGTTGTCAAAGGTATATCAGTTGGCATTTGCAATCAGTGAGTTAATGCAAAAAATACAGTAAAAAGACTAACAGTGTAGGACCTGAACAGTGCAGCTAAATCTAAAAGATGCAGTGTGTGGGTGTGGAGGATTTTGAATTTAAAGGGATCGTTGATGGAGCTGACAGCAAAGTAATAAAAATAAGGTAATACAAACAATAATGTAACATTTTTTTGCTGCTGAGTAGTCAGTAAAATCATGTAATTACATTTTCCCCTAGTTGTTTTCATACATTAATAAGGTTAGCCTAAATAAAATAAATCATAAAATATACAAATAATGCAGCTTTGTTCAGTGCAGGATCTTGTGTTTTAGTCCACAAAATCTCATAACTGCCAATTAACATCATTAATTAGAGTCATAGCTGAACTAATAATTATGTTTATGGCAACTTGACAGTTAATCTAAAAACAACAAGTTTAGAAACAGTTCAAATAATGACAGTGACTGATAGGAGTTCTTGTCCTCTATGTCCCTGTGGGTGTCATGTGAATATTTGTGGATGTTGATTGTTGGTGTTACAGGAACCAAGATGGTATGGCTGTAGTGGCAGCCTGTTGCATTTGCTTCTGTTCATCAATTTGTGTTTTTGTATTTTTTGTTTAAACTTGCTATCTTTTTATTTTTCTCTTCTCTCTTTTACTAGGCTTTCAATCCTAGTGTGGATACCAAGTATGTCTAGGTATATTTGTGCCAAGAAGCCAGGCTAACAGGGGTGGTAGTAGGCCTGCTATTGTCTATTTACAAGATCAGATCATCACCCTCTCTAAACCCAGACTCCCCAGAAAAAGGCCACAAATCCCCGACAAACTGAAGAGAAAACAGTGAGGATGCAGCAAGGAGGAGAAAGTACAAACCCTCTCTTCCTTCTATTGCCATGGGAAATGTGAGGCCCTTGTTGAATAAAATGGACGACCTTAATACGCTGACTAAGACCCAGCAGGGATATCGACAATGCAGTTTAATGTGCTTCATGGAGACATGACTGTAACTCCACCATCACCGGCTTTATGGTACATAACACTAAAAAGAAAGGAGGTGAGATTGCAGTGCTTGTGAACAACAGATGGATACTGTGAAAGTCATTTCTGTGGTGTGGACATTGAACTGAGTATGTGTCCATATTATCCACCGAGGGAGTTCATATGTACAGTGACAGGCAACATAACATGACATCATTAACTCATCACTGCTTGACTACAGACTCGATATGCAAATGCTTTAATGGTCATTACAAGAGACTTCAACCACACTTCACTTTCTGCATAAACCTTTTTAGATGGAGTACAGAGGCCCAGTGGACTGCTTTGTGGTGCTCTGGAACCACCTGCTTGTAAATGTGGCGGCTGTGGCTCTACCAAAGTACCACTGTGCCACAGCCCCCCTCCCCCGAAGCTCTGCTAGGACAAAAAACACTACAGGAAGCCTTTCCTGCTAACTGCAATCACACTGTACAATGACTCTCGTCTGACAACATATTACCATTATTATGTCATATTCCTGTTAATAATCAAACTTATTAACATCCATGAAAATGCACCTTGCACCTGTACAGTTTCTCCAGATTGTCCATCCAGCTATCTGAACTATACAGTGCATTATGGTATATAGTACATTGTGCAAATATTGTACATCTTTTCTATTTTGCTTTACTCATTTTTCCTAATTTTTGTTTTTATATATCCATATATTTTTCTTACTACTTTTTCTATCTATCTTACAAGCGTGTTAATGGATATGGGTTTGAATGCATTTGCATGAATGCATGTATCACTGCAAGAGCAAGTGGGGTGTGAAAAAGAAGAATGTATACCACTAGTCAAAAGTTTGGACACACTTTGCATGGAAACTTTTGACTGGTAGTGTGCCTGTCTGCCACATGGCATAAATTGATATATTTCATACACTGTCATTTGCAGGCTTGTACAGTGATTTTACTTACACCTGCATTTGTTTGTTTGTGTGTGTGTGTGTGTGTGTGTTGCACTTGTTGGGCCACAACTTCAAATGAGCCCTTGTCTCAGAAGTACCTCACAGACAAATGAATTATTGAATCGATTTGCCACTGAGCATTTTGTTCTGCGATGGAACTCCCAGGCTTTCAGGAAATGGAAGATATGTTCTTTCCTTTAGATCAAGGTTGTCACCTCCTCTGCTTCCTCTACACACACACATACACACACACACACACAAAACATATTGAACGTCCTTTGCCTCCTGCCTTAAATGCTACTGCACTCAACTGCTGGTTTTATTTGAAAATTCACTTATGCCTGTTTCATGTCTCCCCCCCTTACGCGCACACATACACACACACACACACACACACACACACACTCACTCCTCTCATCTGTGCATTAGAATTCCTCTGCAAATTTTTCATGTCTAAGGGCACTGATCTGCCCTCAGACATGAAAGTTCAATGTGAAAGTGTTTAAAAAGAGAATAATTGAAGAATAAACAGAAAAACCACCTCTACACCCTCATTCACTTGTGAAAGCAAAAAAGGATTACAGTTTTATTAAATGTGTGGGTGGAGTGGAGAGTAAGGGTACTGAGGTACTGCTTCAAAAATGGTTTGATTCCTGTCTCACCGTCTGAACTTTAACTTCTCTCGTGGATTCTAATCTGTGCTGCAGTATTCCAAAGGGAGCACAAGCTTAAAAAAACAAAGGAACAAAAATTACAGTGCCTTCATCAAATAAACACAAGTCAAGCTTCATCCAGTCTCAAGTACTTGTTTTTATTGTTATCTTGCTAAATTAATTAAGAAGTGGAGGCTGTATTGGAAGGAGGCCCAGAATTGGTTATCTTGAAGTTCACTGATCCAAAGAGAAAAAGATCACTGATAGAAATGAAAAAGAAAATCTATCTAATCTATTTCATATGGTATCACAAAAATTATGCAACCCCAAATCAGAAAAAGTTGGGATGGTATGCAAGAGCAAAATTAAAACTGAAAATAGTGATTTGTAAATCATCTGTGTCCTGGATTACATTGAATACATATTTTACATTTAACACTAAAATCATTAATGTATAAACATCCAACACTATGTTGGATGTACAATTACACAGAATAATTTAAGTGATATAAATGCACACACATACCAATCACAGTTCTAAACATTGCTAAATTTGGCTGAATTCTAAAAGTCATACTAAATTAATAGTTGTTTGGTATCATGATTCTGTCCCACCTGTTTCCGAACTCGTGCTTTTATTTTGACAACTTACTGTTATAGCCATATCACAGCCATATCACTTTTTACTTTAATTAGCACTCATTGTTCACCCCGTTATAAGCAGCTTTCCCCCACCAGAAAGCTGCCAGATTGTTCTTGACTACCGCTCAGACTTTCCAGCGTTATTCTTGTTGCCTGTATTTCCTGCTCTGACCCTGGATTGCTTTTGACCACCGATTATTGCCTAACCCTCCTGATTCTGTTTGATTACTGTGCACCGACCATTGGACTCCCCTCTCTGACCTCTTGTTTTGGATTTCTTGGCTGTGTGATTTTGCCAGCATTGACCCTGGACTGGTATTATCGACTCGAGTATGTTTTCTGGACTTTGGTATGGTGTACTGTTTATCGTGCTCAGTAAAGATAAGTCATCTGCTACATCTCATCTGGCATTATAATTGAGTTCACCATTGACATTGTTGGCAGCTTTACTCGCCAACCCTGACAGCCAAAAGAGCCGGTTCTTAATGCTGACCTCAGCCAAATGAGCCGGCTCTGAAAAGAGCTGGAATTCCCATCACTACTTGCAGGACAATAGGGCAATCAAAACACAAGCAACCTCTCTCTGTCAAACACACACTGAGTTGGGCAGGGCAGGCCTGATGATTTTAACGTTAGTTGGAGACCACTCTAAGGTACTATTTGCAACCCATGTATGTGTGTGTGTGTGTGTGTGTGTGTGTGTGTGTGTGTGTTGGTTTGCAGGATTAAAGTCAAATGGCCGGATGGGCCATCAGCATACTTGGTACAGACATTAGTGGGGACTGACCCTAGAAGTGATTAGATTTTGGCTGAAAAAGGTCAAAGGTCAAGGTCACAAAACTAAAATAAAAAAATCACCAAAAAATCTAATCTTTAACATGGGGCAAACTGGAGAAAAAAGTATATCACCATCAAAACCTATTTGACGCACATGGCCATCAGATTTGGAATCTGGATCAGAGCTGGATGAAAGCCCCATTTAACACATATTGTCTGCCTTAACTGTAATGAAGACAAAATCCTGAACTGTTCAGGTAAGATGTACAGTATAGCTGTCTACATACCCTAAAAGATGATCCAGATATGACCCATATCAAGGATTTTAGGATTTTGCGTTGTTCTGGATCTTATTTTTCACAAGGGACCCATTTGTATGAGTGAATGTTGTGCTTTGACATGCGCTCTCTGAATGCCCTTGTTGAAGTCTGAGACAAGCTGTGTCCCTGAGGTGCCAGGAAAGCAACATTACTGATGGTATTTACTGTCCAGAGCACTTCGTCTGTTCTAATACATATTTGTATTTATTTACAGTATGTCCCTCTTCTTACAAGAAGTTCCTGGAGAAGTAACTAAATGAACCAAAGGTGACAATCCAAATCAAGAATGAGCACATGTAAAGGTGTACTTTCTTGAATGGAATACTTTTTAAAAATGTATTCCTAAATATAAATGTAAATAAAAAAAAAACATTTTAAAATGACACAGGCACAGACAGATCGTTCCTGTTTGTATTTGATGTTGGTCAATTTAAACACTTTAAACACATTCCACATCTTTGTGGAATGAATATGGAGATTTCCCATTTGTTCTCACAAATTACCATCCGACTCATGACTCAGGTCTGTTTCAGTTATGTAGCATAAGTCAGTCACCTGCGTTCATCTGTCACCAGGTTTTCTCAGATTTAACAGTGTGAGTCAGTAAAGTTGGCTTTTTTCAGATTTGAGAAATAAAGACAGCAGATAAGCATAAAAAGCCACTAACTCTACTGACAGATCCAGCTGTTGGCCAGTGGAAGCCTGTTTCCATATTTACTAGAAGCTCCAGACTTAAGCAGATTGTAAGACAAGGCGATGTTTTCCTGAGCTGTGTTTTCTTCCCCTCGCCTACACCATTGCACTGTTTTGGTGACTCACCGTGTGCATAGTTGGTGGCATGTAAATGTGAACTGCAGTTCTGGTATAAAGTCTGTCATTCTCCACCCACCTGCTGAGAAGCTCATCACACAGGCTGAACTCATGGTTGACTTGTACTCTTCATTCTTTTCACTGGCTGAGATCCAAATGTCCTAAACCACATAAAGCAATACTGGACTAATGTTATTAATGATTCTTCTCACTGGCATGAGCCAGCAGATGAAAGCCTTTCCTAGATTGACTGAATCCCACGTGACTTTCCTCATACCATTGGAGCTCTATTTTCATAAACCCAGCAGCATGGTGCAATAACATGCAACCTTCTCTGCTTTGGTCTTTGGCCCTTTTTTAGGAAAAGTGTAGACAAAAACAAAAATATCGAAAACAAACTTGTCAGGGCCTTTTCAGTGTGAAAGAGGTCGCACCTGAAATGCCAGCAATAATTTCAGTCATGTCTTTATAGTGATGTTGCTGTCTTCTCAATTTTCTCAGTTAACTTGGTATTTACAGTCTTCTCAAATTATTTGTCAAACCAAATAATTTTATGTGAAACTGGAATATCTCTTTAATTTATACATTTAAACTTTTATTAAATGAACACCCTCAACCCTCAGTAGTGGGTACATGTCAAGACAATTTTCAGAATTGGTAGAGAATTGGTATTGAGAACAGTGAGAATCCACAGTTTGCCAGAGCTATCCTAACGGCTTTTAGGTCTGTGTGGCTGACTGTTTAGACACTGATGTTTCAAATTTTACAGAAGGTGTGATAGAGTGTGATAAGTATAAATATAAACAGCACTGTCTCTATAAGATGTTATTTCATTATGTGATTTCACTTAAAGACAGGTGGGGGGGGGGGAAAAACAGAAAAAGTTGGTTAAGATGCGTGGGTTTCAAGTGGCATTAACATTGTGTTATCGGTAGCCAGTTGGTAAGCCTTACATCCTCTCGCCTGAGGATCGATTGGTTTCGTCTTCACCCACTGCTAGGGGGACCGCGCTGTGTTTCCTCATTGCATGAGAGAAACACCACAAAATCACTGTCGTGATTCTTTCACCCCTGTTGACAGGTAAAAGTGACTATAACTAATGGTTACACCGAGTACATTATAGGAAAACAGTAGTGTTTGTTCTATGTTAGTTTAGAGTAAAGTTCAGCTTTATCGTTCGATTAGGTAGTGAATCCGTGCGGTATTTGAGCTTCAGTAAATTTGCACTCCACCACTTTGGTGTTTACACGGGACATGCTATGTGCATGAGACTATTGTGAAGCGAGGGAACGTTGTATTGCTCTGTTGCACAATACGTTGTCTTATCTTATTTTATTATTTTTGTTTAGAAGCAAAAAGTCTTCCATATATGGCATTTTCACTTAAGCAGTCTGTAATGTTAATGAGTATGGTTTACAGAAAGCCAATTGCAATAAAGCATTGCATGAGAGAAACACCACAAAATCACTGTCGTGATTCTTTCGCCCCTGTTGACAGGGGTGTAACAAAGGCAGTATGCACATGTCTAGTGTAAATCACTCTGAAGTTAGTCTTGGGAAGACTGAAGTATATGTGTGCGTCGTTGTGTTAAGCACTTTGAATTGCCTTTGTGTATGAAAATGTGCTAAATAAATAAACTTGCCTTGCCTTACAGAAACCAGAGGCCATTAATGCTAGCATCCCTATCCGTGCTGATAGTAGTACTGGTGAGTGCTGAGCTGTCATTGCAGTAGAGCCAGCAGAGGTGACATGGCTGTGTGTTGTGATTCTGGTAGTACAGTACATTAGAACGGTGTACCCTGGCAGCACAGATGTTTAATGAGCGCTAATGGCCATTCTAATGCTTCTCCTTTTCACTTTCCCTTAGTGATAATGGTTTAGGTGAACTATCAATACATCCACGAATCTTCTGTCCACACACACAAGCTGTGACACCTTCTTACATGTACACACATGCGCTGAAGCTTGTTAAAGAGTCTCACAAGCTGAGTTATGAGGACTTCACTCAGTCATCTAATGTGACAGTATTGCTTGTTATAAGCACTTATGGAGAATTTACTGGCCTTCCATCACACCTGCATGCCCAGAATCAGTCTTTCATGTGTGTTTCTCTTAATGTCAGCTACATTGTTTGACCCAATATTTTTTTCTACATTCTGACCCTGGGTAAAGGAAGAAAACTGATGTATCAAATTAATTAACTAGTATCTGTCATGATCTCTGTCTATGGCCTGTCTTTGCCCTTGTTTTCCCTGTTTTGTTAGACCTAGCCCAAGTTTTTGTCTTCCTTTTCCATTCTTGCCAGCAGATCTGCCCAGCTCCTTCCTCGCTCACCTGCATTCTATCTGTGCAGTCAATCAATCAGTGTTTTAGCCAGCGCTCAACATGTATTGACTGCCAGTTTGTCTCAAGGACAAGAAACTCAGACTCACCTGCATCTCAGCTCAGCATGTCTGTTCCTTGTTTCCTTGTTTCTTAAGCCCCTTTCAGACTTACACCCTTAGCCAGGAATTTGCTGGTTATTATGTCTGAACAAAGCCCAGAGTCACATAGCCGGCAAAGCATTATGGCCAGTTTTAGCTGGTCGGACCTAGTAAAATAGCTGGGTATGTTCTTATTGGGTACATGTCTGAAGTGAAGTGGCCAGATTGTCGTTAAGGGCATGGATAAGATTACAAAAGTGCTACAGCACAATGCACAACATTTTCTCTGTTTAAGTGTTTTCTTCTTGCCAGTGCCACTCTCTCGCTTCATTCACTCTGTTAGTGGTGTATATTTTGAGCAGGCAGTAAAATTTGGGCATACAAATAAAAAGAACGCAACATTGCTAGCTGGGTACATTGTTTATTTTGAAAAGAGAAGATTTGGTTTAGCAGCATGAGCTAATGCAGAATGGCTGAAAAATGGGCTGACATGGAAATCAAAGGACTGCTTATCCACCATGCAGAGGAGTAACAATGTGTCTGTCCCATCTGATGTTGAGTATTGCATAAATGTTGTGGCTGTACCCAGCTGGGTCTTGATGTTTGAACAAAGCCTTGCTGGGAATTTTGCATAAAGCAGCTCTATGTCTAAATGGCAAAAAAGCACCTGCTACATTCCTAAATTCCCGTGCCTGTACATACAGTAAGTCTAGCCCTGATGCAAAAGCATCCCACTCCAATCAGTGCTGTAGTGGCAATCATGTTGGTATCCACACTAGGCTAAAGGTTAAACCACTAGTCCAGTTTTGCTATATATTGTCCAGGCTAATTGGATAATATGCGGTACTTTATATAGCTTTGAAGAAGCCAATTAAACATGACAACACAGACATTCTAGACATAACCTTGTTTACACAAAAACAAAGAAAGTACACATAGCATTCCACCATCTCACCAATTCAGATCATATATCTGTTATGATAATCCCAGCATAAAGATGTGCATTGAATTATCCAGGCCACTCCAGAAACAGATTAAAGTCTGTCCAGAGAGGCTGTCTCAGTCCCGCAGGACTGCTTTGAAAGCAATGATTGGACCACGTTCAAAGATGCAGCTACCTACAAGGGCCCCATTCATTGGAGACTTTGACAGGCTGAATCAGTAAGTGCATTTCTGATGTCACTAAAACCATCATCTTGGATGTTCAGACCAAAAATCTGAGATGGTGCACTTAGCCCTCAAAGCAGCCAGAAATACCCTGTCATATAGCACAATGGAATTATGAACAAAGAATCAGCAGCCAAGACACACAGCACTTGTGGATCACAGACCATAAAGACTCACCACAAACTGACACTGATGCATCCTTTCCAGATGTGTTGAGTAACTTCTTTGCACAATTTGACAGGTTGAATAATGTACAGGCAATGAAGATCATATCTGTATTGTGGGCCCACTTCTGCATGTGACTGCAGACATTCTGAGGAAAACCCCTCACAATTAAGCAGGAACTGCCATGAACACGGTCAACACAAAGTTCCTGGGAGAGCAGATGAAGAAAAACCTCTTCTGAACACTTCACAGCATTTTCCAAGAAAGTACAGCAACATTTCTACTTTCTACTTTGACTCATAATGGGGAGCTTCCCTCCACCCATCCTGACCTCGTTCTACAGAAGGATTATTGAGAGCATCATGACCACTTGCATCACTGTCTGGTTTCAAGGTCTTCAACAGTGAACATTCATACAACATATTGTAGCATGATGGGGAAGTGCCATGGACTTCACAATTTCACACACACACACACACACACACACACACACAGGGATACACCATATATGGACAGTTATACACCCAGAGGGCGAGGACTGGTGCAATTGCCCATAGTATAGCAGGTATTCTGGGGAGAGGAACCTTTGGGTTGGATGGTTAGGTTTCTAATTTACGGGTTCCTTTGGGGGGGAAAAGCTCATCTATATAAGTTCTGATGTCTGTGTTCAATAAAGAAGTGGTTATCTGGGTTTGTGTGGTGTAAGGGGGATGGAAGCCTGCATAAAATGACAGCCTGACTTACCTGTCATTTCTTGGCATAATCCCTAGAATCCACTAGCTGGCCACATAATGATGCACAGTGTATCCACAATTAGGAAAGTCAAAAAAGTTTTATTTCTAGACCATGTTTAAATATAGCTAACCAAAATGACCAAAATGCTGTAAAACTAAAGCAAAGGCAAAAGAGCATATATAGAAAGACATACCAAAAATGACTAACAAGCAGTAAGGGACAGGCACAATGTTACAGACATAAAGTTACAATATAGAGAAAGGCACATGTTGTACCAACTATAACAGGCAAGCAGTAAGGGACAGGCACACTGTTATAGACATAACAGGATAAAAGATTATTGGTCCAAGAAAACCAGAGAATAAAAATGTGTTTTAAGTATGGAGGGAGCACTTTTAATGTCAAAAGGCAACTGGTTCCACAGGCATGGTGGAGCGACAGCAAAGGTTTTATTTGATCTGTGACCATGGGACATGTAATAGATCTTTTTTGCAGATCTACTTGGGGCCTGGAGAAGGTCTGTGATATAGGATAGGGCTTGCCCATTGAGAGCCTTAAAAAAATCAACAGGATCTTAAACTGAATTCTAAAATGGACAGGGAACCAGTGAAGAGAGGTCTGAACTGGGGTAATGTGATTATGTTTTTACTATCAGTCAGCAGTCTCGCCACTACATTGTGTACCATCTGTAAGCACAGTTAGCAAAGTCTGAAAAAATCCTAGGTAGAGGTGGTGGGAATTGCAATAGTAGAGTCATGATGCAATATAGGCATGAATGACTTTATCCAGATCATGAAAAGAGAGAAAAGATTTACATTTGGAAATAATAAGGCAGAGGTCAGAATCAAGGTTAACACCCAGGTTTTGATGTGATTGTACATTTGGGGTGACATAGCCTAATATACCAGTGAGGCAGCTTCTGGATTTGGAAGGACCAAAAATGATTAATTCAGTTTTATTGTTATTAAGCTGGAGGAAATTATTTGCCAACCTTGAGACAGTCCAGAAGAAGCTATATAGGGAATTCCCAGATTTTATGGATGATACAGTTGTGAATGATCAGCATAAAAATGAAATCATATGTTATATTTTGTGATAATGTTACCAAATGGGAACATGTACAAACAAGAGAGAGCTGGCCCCAGAAATGACCCCTGAGGGACCCCATAAGTGACAGGAGCAGAGGATGACAGGAGATGGCCTATAGCCACTGAGAAGGACCTGTGTTTAAGATTAGCTTGACAGGCCCTCAGCATCATGAAGGATCCCCACCCACCCCAGCCCCAGCCCCAGCCTCTTCAGTACATCCTACCATCCAGTGGGAGATAATGGAGTATCAGGACTTCTTCTACCAGGCCTTTCAACAGATTCTTCCCTCAACCTGTGAGAAACCTCAAAGCTAGTATGACCTGGCCAGCACCCCCAAAACCCATGAGAAACAATATTTCAATGCAGACAATAATAAAATACAAGTTTGAACCTTAAACTGTGGATTTATTGTTAGAATGTTTCATTAGTCTTTCTAATAGCTGCCTAGTAAATACCATAGATATCCAAATGACATACTAAAAAAATTCTGAAGCTGTACTTACACATTAAAACTGCATAAGCAATCTTGTACTTCGTTGTTAACACTATGTTGCATTTTGAGAGATGGGTTGGCATGTGTTCACCATCCACTCATACATACAATATACCCCTCTAGGATGACCCAGACACACAAATACAGAGAACATTTTTCAAGGACAATCCACAGAGCTGAGCCTCTCCAAGCTTTTCTCCCCATTGTAAACAAATCTTCTCTGGCATTTCTACATCTTTTGCCACTGCAAACAACATGAAATAGCCTTGGAAGCATATATAAGAAGAAACACATTTCTGTTTTTCCACACCTTGTATGTGATATGTGTGTTGGTCAAAGTGGCTCCTCCTGACCCCATCTTAATGGCTGCATTCAATTGTCACTTTGACTAATTTGTGTGTGGTTGTTACCGTGGCCTCTATTGTCACTCCTCAAATTGAAATAGTTTTACAAAACCATTCAAAGATAAAGGAGTGCCTTTGGCTGCAGATAAAAATGCCACAAAAAACTGAAGATGTGCATAAATAAAGTATTCACAACCCTCCGTTTTCTAAGGATAATGAAATGCAAAACACATGTTCTTGTAGACCCGAGTTCACTATCACAAGCTAAAACTAAAGCAGCCTTCGTTAGTTTGTGTGACTTCAATTCCCTGAGGGAAGCCATAAAGAAAGCTTGTTGTTTTTTGAGAAACTGCTGGGGAAACACACACACACACACACACACACATACATCCACACATGCTTTTCATGAAAAGGTTAGCTGTGACACGTTGCTTGGCATTTTCAAGGCAGTAAACCTCCAACAAGCAAACACAGCCATGTGTGACCAACATGGCTGCCCGACTGCTGCCCTATACACTGTAGCCAGCTGAAGGCATCCTGAGGTGGTGTAGCTGGAACTCATGCCAGCAAAAAAAAAAAAAAAAAAAAAAAAAAAATTGGAAAAGAGCCAGAATGAACTAGCAGAAGAGAACACAAAGTATTTGAAGTCTTCTGATGAAAGCTGGACATGGCAACTTCACTTGCTGGTGGGTTCAAATAACACCAAGAGATAACTGTTTGAAAAAGCTGAGCTTCAAAGCGCTGAACTCTTGTTAGGTGACATCAGTGAACTGCAGATGGTACTTGTACCAAAACAGACAGACTGTCATCTCATAAGAGAAGCCAAAAAACTGGAGAGAGACACTGGCGAAGCCACCTTCTTAACAACAGAACACTCACTTACTACTGAGAAGGACCACTTTTAATACAGATTTAAATGGTTGATCCTTTTTAATACAATTTTTTTTTTACGTTTTGGCCATCATTTCTGTTCTGATCTTTTTGTTCTCACCACACAGAGTGGCAGCAATGACAAGCATTCAGAAGATCAGTTACAGTTTATCCACATTATCTAAACTACTTTATTCAAATGGAATATTGAAAGTGTGAGCACCTCAAATGTCAGCAACAGAGGTGAGTAATAAAGTAATGTGACTTGGACACAAGTTACATCAGGAACACTTGCTCCGACTGTAGCCATAGCCAGTACCTGCTATCACAGCATGAGTTCTATATCCTTTAAAGTGGTACTGTAGCTGTTGATGTGACTGTGGTTGTAACATTAGATATGGCTGTTTGGATAATATAATAGTGTATTAGCATACTAAAATGTGTTACTGCAATTAGCATAACTGGCACTAAACACAAAGTACAGGTGATACTGAAGGTATTGCAGGAATTATATCTTAATTAAAGAAAAGTTTGACCTGAAAATGGAGCTAGATGAAACCTCAAAGTGGTGGTCAAAGATATTACTAATTATTCTCTGTGCAGAAGAGTTCAAAACTTTTAATCTTAAATCAGAATAAATAGGAATTGGAAATCCAAAATTTTGTGATCCAGGATCAAAAAGCTCACCTGAATCTTGTACTGATATCTCAAAGTAATCCAAGATAAGGTCGCCCTGATCCAGATTTAGACTTAAGATTATTAGATCCTCAACATTAGGTTTTAATCCTATCTCCACCTAGTAAACATAAAAATAAAATAAGGAAGACAGAGTATTGCAATTCAGAGCCATTTTTATGAGAATAAATTATATTTTACAAGTACACCACCCTGTACATAACACATAGTTGAATTCATAATGGAAGAAATTTATAATTTTTTTCTCAAACTGTGGACCAAAGTCAATAAAGGTTGCAATCCCTGAAGCCAGTAAGGCAAGAAAAGACAAGGCAGTGTTATTTATATAGCACATTTCATACACAGAGGTAGGTCAAAGTGCTTTGGGGGGCGACAGTGGTGTGGTGGATGTAGCAGTCATCTCCCAACCGGAAGGTTGTAGGGTCGAATCTTGGTGCCTGCAATTCACTTGTCAAATTGTCCTTGGCCAAGACACTGAACCCCCTAAATTGCATGCACACAATGGCCCGGGGCCCCTCAGCTCCAAACAAAATTTCATTGTACATGTCACAATGACGATAAAATAAAGTTTCTTTACATAAACAAAGAAAAAACATTAACATTAAAAACTTCACCCATGCATCATCTTCCACTTATGCTTAAAAAAAACTATTAAATAATGTTTATACTTATCCAGGATTGAGTTGTGGTGACAGCAGGTTCCACAAGGTAGTTCAGACCTCCCTCTCCCTGGCAATGTTTTCCAGCTCCTCTGGTGGGATTCTGAGGGAGGCACCCTGATGAGATGCCCAAACCACATCAACTTGTTGCTTTTGGTGTGAAAGATTAGCAGTTCTCTTCTGATCCCCTTCTGGATGCCTGAACTCCTCACCTTATTTCTAAGTCAAAGTCTGGCCACCCTGTGAAAGAAACTCATTGTAGTCACTTGTATTCACAATCTTCTTTCAGTCACTACCCACAGCTTGTGACCATAGGTGAGGGTTGGGGTATAGACTGTTGTACCCGGTATTTTTTACCATACTGACTGAGAGACGAGGCAGTCCAAGTAACTACAAAACAGTGCTGATTTATTCCATGAACACAGGTAAAAATTAACATTACACGCTCAGGCATCTTGCACCTCCAAACTGCAAAACATGAAGCAAATCAATGTGCGTGTGTGTGTCTGTTGATTAAGTGGTGTGTAGCTAAAAACATTCTCACAGACTTCTAGAACATGTCGTGACTTAAACATAAGAACATATTATAGCTAAGGCTACAGTTATACACGTCATAATAATAATAATAATAATATTAAACACCCTGTCTGCTGACAGTCAACTTTTTTCTCTAGTTATCATTGACCAGATGTACCCTGTAGAAACTCATAAGCATGCCTAAGCATTTAACAGTCTAACTAAACATTTCTAATACATAAAGTATCTATCCAATTTCTATCCGACTAAAAATACAAGACTGACTGGTATATTGAGAGCTTTGCCTTTTGGTTCATCTCTTTCTCCTCCACGGCGAGTCTGGTACAACATCTGCATTACCGCTGATGCATTACCCTCACTCCTGAACAAGACCCCAAGATACTTATTTTCCTTTACTTTGGGCAGCAAATCACTCCCAACCAAGTCCGCCATTTTCCAGAACAGCACCATGGGCTCAGACTCAGAGGTGCTAACCGTCATTCCCACTGCTTCTCACTTGTCTGCAAACTGCCCCAGCGTGTGCTGGAGGTGATGGTCTGATGAAACCAATATAACCACATCATTGGTAACCATCACCCCAGTCTCCCAGTCCTCAGGCACTGCCCCTCCCCTCCATGTAACATTAAAGAGGCGTGTCAACCAAGACAGCCCAACTATGTCCAGAGCTTTCAGCACTGCAGGCCAACTCTCATCTACTCCTGGTGCCTTGCCACCAATGAGCTTTTTAACAACCTCAGAGACCCCAGCCAAAGATATGGGTGAGACTTCAAGATCAAGATCAAAGATTTTTATTGTCAATTCACTGTATGTGCAAGACGTACAGAAAAATCAAAATACTGTTTCTCTCACCTAATGCTGAAAGCCCATAAAAAATTAAAATAGAATAAAAGTAGAATAAACAGAGTAAATAGAATATGAAAACTGAATTCAAGTAATAAGGATAAACTAGATGGCACAACCTAATAGGCTATGATGAAACTCAAAGCCATATGCAAACAGTGACAGTAGTGCAAATAATAAAAAGATTGTCAGGTGGTCAGCATCACCAGGGGAGTTGGTGATGGGATGCATAATAGCTTATGAAATGTACATGGACAGCAGTGCAAATGACCAATAGCAGCAGATATGATGGTAAAAAGAACAGTCAGTTACATGTAATATAACAAAAAGGGGGAATGTATTGAGTTTGTGCAAACAGCAGGAGTAGTCTTTTTATGTTCTGCAGAGGGGGGTATGTAATGGACGGTGTTCAGAGTTCTCACGGCCTGGTGGATGAAGCTGTTTGCAAGTCTGGTGGAGTGGGCCTGAAGACTCCAATACCTTCTCCCTGAAGGCAGGAGTCTGTGGGGTAGGACATCAGCATTGCCGATGACTCTGTGGGTGTTGAAGATGTCCGTAAGGGAAGGCAGAGAGATCCCAATGATCTTGCTGGCTGTTTTAACTATGCATTGTAGGTTCCTTCTGCAGGAGGCAGTACAGGCACTCTACCACACAGTGATGTAGCCAGTGATGATGCTCTCAATGGTGCCCTGGTAGAAGGAGCACATGATGGGGGGTGGGGCACTGGCTCTCAGTTTGCAGAGGAGGTAGAGGCATATTTGAGCTTTCTTGGCCAGTGATGTGGTGTTGTTAATCCAGGAGAGGTGTACTCTCAGGAACTTGGTGCTGCTCACTCTCTCCACTACAGCACCGTCAATGGTCAGTGGGGGATACTTGAGTCTCCTGAGCTTTCCAATTCTGCCTCCTCCTTGGAGGACATGTTAGATGGGTTCAGGAGTTCCTCAAAGTGCTCCTTCCACTGTCTGACAATATCCTAGTCCAAATCAGCAGTTCTCCTCCCCTGCCAAACACAGCCTGGTCCAAGCCCTGCTTTCCCTTCCTGAGTCATCAGACAATTTGCAAGAACTTCCTTGAGGCTAGCCGAAAATCCTTCTACATAGCCTCACCAAATTCCTTCTACCCTTGATTTTTTGCATCTACAACCATCTGAGCTGCACCCCTTTTGGCCTGCCAGTACCCATCAGCTCCTTCGGCCTGACAGCCTCCTTGGTATCCACCAGCAGATTCTCAGGTTGCTCTCACAACAGGCCCCATTGAACTTCTACAACTCAAGAGTAGCTGTTTTTACAGTGGAGAATTTGAACATGGCCCATTCAGATTCCATGTGCCCAGCCAACCCCAGGACAGGAGACAAGTTTTTCCAGAGGTGTGAATTCAGCCAGGTATTCCCAGGACACCCTAACTACACACTTAGGTTTACCAGATCTGTCTCACAGCCTCCCCCACCATTTGATCCAACTCACCACCAGGTGGTGATCAGCTGACAGTTCTGCTCCTCTTTTCACCTGAGTATCAAAGACATGCGGCCATAGATCACATACTATAACACCAAAGTTCCAGGTTTCTCAGTCATTGCCCACATCTTCGTTGAATTCTCCCAGGGGAACTATGGAGTCCCCAGGTGATGTTTCCTTGAGGACTTTACCCAGGGTCTCCAATAAGGCCACATACTCTGAACTACTGTTTATCATGTAAGTGCAAAAAGTGAAAGATTTTCTCCCAGCAACTTTAAGTTGCATGGACGCAACCCTCTTATTCGTCAGGAAGAACTCCAATACAGCATTGCTCAGCCAGGGGCTTGTGAGTATCCCCACATCCAGAGCCAGCGCTATGTGTGGAGGGAAACCCAACGACCTGTAGTTGGTATTGCTCCACCTCTTGCACAAGCTCCGGCTCCTTCCCCACCAGAGAGGTGACATTCCACATTTCTAGAGCTAGCCTACATAGACAGGGATCAACATGCAGTAGCATTCTACCATTTGACTGCTTCCTAAAGATCTAGAGCCGGTTGTCTCGGGACAAAGAGGTGGGCACTGAGGGGAGTTTGGGGAGAGACAGTAGCCATTGGATCAGGGCAGGGGTAAGCTCTGGTCCAAGCAGTGACCAGCTCCCTCATCTGGTCTGTGAACTCCAGAGGGGAAGAGGGTGACTGGGGAGGAGGGAAAACTAGATGGAGATGGAAAATGTGAAAATGAGTCCCTACTTTTGGGAGTTGGCATCTGGGGTTGAGATTCTCTCTCTGGACCCAGATGTCCCTCATGTTTTAAACTCTCCTCAAGCGAGACCCTGAAGTGGTTCTCTTTCAAGGTTTCTGGTGTGCGGTATTGTGTCATGGTGTTTTGTCTTCTCGTGTCTCTTGTTCTTGGCAGGGGAAACAGATGAATGATGCAAGATATAAAATAGGTTGGAGGTTAATAGTTTCACTCCTGACTTGTTTAGCCAAACTCCATTTGCCCAGAAAAGATGCCTGCAGTCCCAGAGAAAAAAAAAAACAAAACAACCCTATGTAGTGGACTCCATGTAGGTTTACATACACTTGACAGCCACAGGTTCAGTGCCATAAACCTGCTGAATATTTCATCTCCTCTTCTCTAGATAGAGGGCCACTGATAAACACATCAGTTTTCAAGTAGCTGTGTGTCAACAGATCAGTAAAATCTCATTTCAGTATTGCTATAAAACAACTCCATTTTTCATTCAGTGTTTGCAGTGATACTTATTTAGTCATGTACATGTTCACTGGGAAATGCATATATCATAAGCCATGAAGTGCAAAAAGGGAAGAAAGGCACTGCAGCCAATGCAAATTAACTGGGGCATGTAGCCAAAAGGACCTGCTCGCAGATGTGGGTCCCTTCCCACTGCTAATAGATTACACAACGACAACACATACACACAAACAGAACTTTAATTCATGTATGTCATGGTTACTATTACATTTTCACTGCAGTCACATTTTCTGATGTCTGTAAGCTGGGATATAGTATTGCCTAATGTTTACTGTCAGTTTCATCACGTGACAGTGACATTTGAACACAACTTATTTTCTAGCTGAGTGCAGCAGTGCCTGAGCTGGAGGATGTGATTTGCCAAGCTACCAAAATTGAAAGGCTTTTAAAAAATTGTCACCCACCAGTCAACAATCCTGCTATACCTGGTCACACTAGCATAAGCAAGGTGAAGCGCTGAAGTGCACTAGAAGCAGGTCATCGCCATCAGAGCTCCCAGAACCATTGGGTCTTTGGAAATGCAAATTTGCTTAGTATGGATCAAGAGTCTGTACATCAGACTCATGAAAAAAATGCTGTGACGTTTGTACTGCTCTGTTGTTAATAGTATTACCTGTAACAGCAGAAAGAACTCTCTCCTAGTTTAAACAAATTAAAGACTACTTGCATAACACCAGGACAGAGGACAGTGAAGGACCTGTAGACATTGAGAAATGTTTTCTCAACCAGAATACAGTTCAAGGATAAACTCTCTGGTACCTGCATCCTTGATTCCCTGCAACTTCCTCCATCCAAAGCTATTTAATGTTCAAGGCTAAACCACTAAAAGCAGAGGCATAGTAGAATGGGTTTGTTCTACACGAAGCGTGATTGCACTTAGTGAAGTTTATGGCAACAAGCCCAAGTGGAACATTCAGCTTTTGACTGAAAATCAGTGGATTATTAAATTAGGATGATTATCCTTTATCTTATGGCAATATGTTCAGCTATAGCTAGGCCAATAATAAGCCCCTTCATCAGCCAGGTCTGACAGCTGTAGCTAGTTTTATCATTCATTTGTCATTGTTTTTATTTAAATTTATGTGTGTGTACTTCAAACATGTTTAGTTGGTAAAATAAATGTTGTACATTCAAATCAGAGTGTCTTCCATGTCGGGATTCCAGACTCTGGAATGGATGTATTCTTGAGTCTATAAGGCAACAATAATATAATAAGATAACCTTGTTTGAAATGGGTTTGGCTAAAAGAACATTTTGATTTCATCTATACTACTAGGTACTTATACTGTGTTGACTGGGTTAAATAGAACTGCATTACTAAAAAAAGACAAATACAATTTTCATTGACTAAAAGTCATCCGTTTTCGTCGACTAAAACTAGATGAAAATAGTCATGGATAATTCTGACTATAATAAGACTAAAATGCTCAGACTTTTAGTTGACTGAAACTTGACTAGACTAAAACAAGAGTATGAACATGACAAACTAATAAAAACTAAAATGACAGCTTCACACAGACTAGACTAAAACTAAAATTAAAATAGGCCGCCAAATACAACTGTGGTTGTAAATTTCCCAAAAATAACATCTTTGGATTTGTCTACAGATGTTAAATGCTTGTGGTTGTTTCTGTCCCATGTTTGCATTGTATGTTTCAATATCTAAAATTTATTGGTGATAAGATAAGAATTTAGCATTGGTTGCTAGGTAAGAGAGATACAGTTCAGATTGATAACTGAAGTTGTGTTGAGTATTTAGGATTTCCTAACTTGAGATAAGATAGAATGAATAAAAACAAAACAGGATTCCTTAAGTTAAGATTTGCTTCCTTAATACCAAATTGGGAGACTTAAGATAGTACGTTTCTGTAATACAGCCCACAGATTTTAGAACATGACGAAACAAATAAAATAAAATCCACTCAAACTGCCCACACTATGGGGCTACAGACTGGGTATTGATAATTTCTCAAATCAATTCAGTTCTAATTTCATTAATTCCAATTTGATTTGATTCACCATGATTCATTTACATCAGATAAATACTTAATGTTGCATAAAGTGCTTGTAAGGAGCCTTTCACTTATTGTATCTATAAATGTATGGAAAACACCAACCGTGCTGCTTTCTCCCTATTTTCAAAGTGCGCGGGTACCTGCGCTCCCATGGCGTCTGCCATTGCTAAGCAACCATGAACTAGGTGCTGCATGGTGATGAGGAAGTTGCTGTCAGAAACGGCGCGCGTAATGCAGCTGAACTCAATTAAATGGCCAGACGAGGAAGTGGAAAACAAAACCGTCTCTTTATTAAGAGAACTAATGTTGAACAAAAGAAAACCATACAAGACACGGTGAAAACATACAGGTATGTGCCAAAAAATTAGAATATCGAGGAAAAGTCCATTTATTTCAATAATTTGTTTCAAAAAGTGAAACTTGTATGTTATATTAGTTCACTATACACAGAGTGAAATATTTCAAGCCTTTATTTGTTTCAATTTTGATGATTATGGATTAAAGACAAAAAACCCCCAAATCCAGTATTTCACAAAATTAGAATATTTCATGTGACCAATAAAAAAAGGATCTTAAACACATGTTGGCCTTCTGAAAAGTGTGTTAATGTACTGTATTATGTCCTCAGTACTTTGTTGGGCCTCCTTTTGCATTAATTCCTGCATCAAGGCGGCGTGGCATGGAGGCGATCTGCCTTTGGCACGGTTGAGGTGTTATGGTAGCCCAAGTTGCTTTGATATTGGCCTTCAGCTTGTCTGCATTTCGGGGTCTGTGTTCCCTCATCTTCCTCTTGACAATACCCCATAGATTTTCAATGAGGTTTAAATCAGGTGAGTGTGCCGGCCAATCAAGTACAGTTATTCCATGGCTATTAAACCAGGTACTGGTAATTTTGGCTGTGTGGGCAGGTTCACAAATGTCCTGATTGATGTTGAATACTTTTAAATAAAGGCAGCTTTAGTGGGGTGACAGGATGACAGCACTACATGATCAATAGTTTTGAACAATGTACAGAAAACTATAATGCTGTTTTTGTGGATGCTTAAGTTGCCTTTATCTGGAATTTTTATGTAATGTAAGAAGCTACACTTTGAAAGACAAGTTCCAAATACCAAATCAGATATTTTTACTGGAGCTGAACAACTTGTTCTCCTTCCCCATGTTTTTAAGCATACTCATAATGTATGGTCTAACAAAGACAAATGACTAACAAAGTATATTATGAAACGTTTTATTGTGTTTTAGCTTAATCAGTAAATCAGATAAAAATGTGTAATTTTCCTAACAAAAACAACTCTGCTGTTTCATTTCATTTGAAGCTGCTGTGTTCTGAGTCCTGTCTCATCATTTGACAGACAGCGGTTCCAAAACTGTTGAATAGTACATAATGTTTGGAATCAACCAGAGAGGACAAACAGACTTCGTCAGAAAGCACTGATGGTGCGTTGTTCATTTAAATACTAGCTGAAGGTTAAGTTGTTCACTCCATTAGGTGTTTAATCTTTTTCCCCCTAAATTATTTGTCAATAAACAACTTGGGGCCTTTTTTCTGTGTCCTGTGTCAGAAACGGCGCGTAATGCAGCCGAAAAGTGTTAGGTGAACTCAATTAAATGGCCAGACGAGGAAGAGTAAAACAAAACTGTCTCTTTATTAAGAGAACTAACGTTGAACAAAAGAAAAACCATACAAGACACAGTGAAAACACAAAACTCACATGTCCTTAACAGTCTGAGATCAGAGCCAGCAAACAGAGGTGATCCAAAATACGTAGTCCAGAGGGAAGTCCGATATCATACACTGTCGCAGTCCGAGACAAGAGGGCAAAGCAGAAACGAATATACCAAGGTAACAGTCCCAGTCCGAGTCTCAGTCCGAGTCTCAGTCCGAGTCCCAGTCCGAGTCCCAGTCCGAGTCCCAGTCCGAGTCCGGAACACAAAATACCAAAACCGAAGAAAATGCTGGAAAGTCAGAGCTGGGGTCTAGAACAATCTGGCAGCGTCCTGGTGGGAGGACGCTGCCTAAATAGAGGTGCAAACAATAACGAAACAGGTGAAACCAATGTGAGTGATGAAGAACGTAAAAAGACAGAAACTAAGGTGAAACAAAAACAGGAAGTAACGTCAAAATAAAAGCCGGACAGGAAGCAGTGGAACCGAATCATGACAGTTGCAGGATATAAATGGATTTCCAACACAGAAAATGCCTTGCAGCTCTGCTACTGGATTTATTTGTGGACAAAAGGGGGGAAAAAAGCATCATGTTGGGTGTGCTTTCTGCATTCTAAAATGTTCCGATTTTTTTATCCTGCTGTGACGTTGCAATGCATAAGCAATTGTGGCGGCATCGCTTTTTATTGTGAGCACATGTATCATACATTATGAATATGAGCATGCAAAAGAGGCAATATATGAACGGCCCCTTAGAATATCGTGAACTTTTTTTTAAAATAATACTTTGGTTCACTGTCACCACTTTTACTGTGTTGTTTTCTGCCACAGCAGGCAGTTGTTTTCAGTGAAAAATCTAAAACCTAAAAAGTCACTGAACACTACTTTCTCAGCCCCAAACTGCAGACAGACACAATCAACTGCTGAACATAGTGGAGCTTTTACAACCTTAGCCAGACGTTTCCCTTAGGGGTTGGTTGAAAGCAAAAACTGAGCTAAAAAAGAGGGCGAACATTGGTCAGATGTTTTCATTGGTTTGGTCTCACCCCTCTCAAAAACAGCCATATTGAACAGAACAAACAAACAAAACTATTCCAAATGAATGCTAATGTTGCTCTGGGTCTCCTAAATCTGTAATATTTGGTTACTGTAGTTTAAAAGGTGACAAGTCAGTGTACACTTAATGGCTTTGTTATGTTGGACATCTTAATTAGCTTAGCAAATCTCTATATTAATTTAGACCTACTATTTCAGTCTTATGTTATTGTATCCATAAATTATTCTCTTTTTATGTGGTATCCCTAGCTTTGTTTGCCATTATATCAAGTCTCCTTTGCACGTCACTTGGCATTTCAACTGTTCTTCAAGGAATTGAGATGGAATTTCAGGTCAATGAGCCATAATGTTAACTAAATTGATATCTACAGTAAACTGGAAGTCTTTAAATACATTTAAGATATTTATTGTATATGTATATCTGATGTTCTAGTGGATTCTATATAATATAAAATAATTTTAACAACTCAATAAGGGGACAACCTTAAACAGATTAAGGCAAGTTTTGTCAACCTCTTGTCAACTGTGAATTTTAAAACTGCGACTGATGGCTAACCTTGTTTACATTTACAGGATCCTTGAACCCTTTACATTTGAGGATAAACTCAAGAAATGCAGTGACAACTGCAACACTTGGCAAGTATCATAGGCTTGCTGATTGCTCTCTGTTCTTACAAAATAAAGTGAGATTTTTCTTTAGAACAGCACTGCTGTTTTTGTGATGTGTCACACTGTGACTAAATGCTGTGTCTGCATCCAATCTCTGCTGCTTTCCTCTCAGCTTTGAGCTCCCAGCAGCAGGTGCCACACCTTATGATGGCTTCAAAGATGTCCTTCACCGTACATGCCCAGAATGACCAGTTAGTCACAGGGGACAGGCTCACATCCAGTTCCTCCTCCTACCAGGTGTGGTCCTTCCTGAAGCAGGCGGCACCTTTGGCAGAGTTGTGAGGTGCATGAGGATGGACAACATGAAGACAGTGGCCATCAAACTGGTAAGGAAGCAGGGCTCTTATGCTAAGAAAGCAAAAGAAGAAGTAAGAAAGAAAATGTGCTCATCGGAGTTTGAGTTGGACCATTTTTGTTATAGTGCTTTGTGCAGTGGTTCAATCAGTTAAGTACTGGCTTGACTAAATGAGTGTGTGTTTAGCTAATACAACCTGTTGGAATTGAAATGACCAGACTCAGACAAATGCAAATTGGCTCACTGGTACCAAGTTTTCACTGACAGAGATCGTATTTGTCTGGAGTTTGAGCACCTGGACAAAATTCTTTTTGATTTTATGAAGGAAAATTATTTCCAGCCTCTCCTTCTGAAGGAGATTATCCCTATTGTCCAATGGGTATTTCCTATAGCATTCCTTTCTGCATTAATAAATAGTTTGAAAATGGATACAGATGGAATATTGTTGACCTTATTATTAAATGTATGAATTTATTTATTTATTTATTTTTCAGTTCACCAATCCACTCAGTTACTTGAAGGCTGCTGGGATAATACATACAGACCTCAAGCTGGAAAATGTGGTCAGCCATCAGCAGGAGCAAAGTAATTGACTTCAGCCTGGCCTGTAACGTGTCAGCTGCCATGCCCGGCTCATATATATTCAGACCCGTCCATACAGGTGAATAGCTGGAGACTTGTGATTTTTAGCGTTGTATTAGTGGCTTGTCTCTTTGACGGGCTTTACTGCTGCAGAAGTAATAATAAATGCAAAGTAATCTGCAAAAAGCAGAGAAGTGATTCTGAGGCACTCAAACAGCAAAATAGTGGAAATAATTTTCACCACTGATGTGACCATGGTTCACTCTCTCAGGTCCCAGGGGTTATTGGGAGACATCCATGTCTGTGGGCTGCATGGCTGCGTTGATGTACCTTGGAACTCGACTCTACCCTGGCAGGCATGAATATGATATGGTGAGTACTTCTTGAATTTTACTATGTTTATACCTAATGATTTTTTTCTGGCTTTATTGCATTAATAATAATTCAATTTATAAATAATAGAAATGATGATTTTTTTTTTTTTTATTTCCTGAAAGTCCTCAACCTGGACTCTCAGTGTGACTTTAAGTTGTGTTGTATTTTCAGATGAGGTGCATAGTGGAGACTCAGGGTAAGTAAATGAACCATCTGCTCAATTTTCAAATCAAATCAAATCAAAATTTATTTATATAGCATTTTAAAAACATCTGCTTGACCAAAGTACTTTACAAGGAAAAGGTAAGAACTAAAGTAAATAAGATCAATATAGGAATATAAACACAAATTACACAGTCAATAGTTAAAAGAAGGAAACATTGGTGTGCTATCCTCGATACACGCCTACTTTCGTGACACTAGACAGCCAGCGAACAAATAAAAGGTTGAAGCTCCACACAAAGCTTGCTTTTCTTGTTTTATGGAGTTTATCCTTATATTATACTTGTAACTGTAAACAGATAAAATGGGAAAACAAATTAGCATATATGACGTTAAACATCAACCGAGCTGCATTAGCACACAGGCTAGACTTTGCAACTGATTTGATCTGCTTGTCAAATCTTTAGTTGTTGTCAAACATTACCCCTAGGTTTTTTATAGTCATCTTCAGATGACGAGCCAGGGGGCCTAAGTCATGGTTGAAAGCAGCAAATTTTGCCAGATCACCAAATAACACACACTCAGTTTTATCATCATTAAATTTCAGAAAGTTAAGCACCAGCCATACCTTCAAGTCTGTCAAATAATGGCTGTAGAGACATCCCTCCAGTTGCTTTTAATGGTAAATATATCTGGATGTCATTTGCATGTCATAATATTCATTTTCATTTTTATGCAGATGATGTCTAGATTTATATGCTGCTGATTCAATGTGACTCTTAACACCCTTACTCCCCTCCATAACTGTATTCACAATGTTAACGAATGGCTATCATAGAATTTCCTTTATTTAAATGACAGCAAGACTGAATATGTAGGGGACCTACTAAATCTGTTACGCAAAGACCTTTATTCTGAAAGGTTACACGATCATCACTTGGCTTTCTGGTGGTGCGGTGTGAGTGAACGGGCGCGCAGCGCGCTGGTGAAGAACGTGCTAAGTTCTATAACTTTTTGGCGGCTTTAACAAGTTATGGTCAGGCTGATAGCATGTAGTGGGGTTGCATGACGTTGCTTCTGAGCCTCAGTTGGTGTTAAGCTAAGCTACATTGTGAGAAGCTAGGCTATAAGTCTGCAATCGCTTATCGAGTTTTCGGAGTTAATACTCAGTGTCCTCCCGCGTTTTGTAACAAGATTATTGTTTTGCCAGTTCACACGAACTCTAAACCTGGTGTACGCCGAGATTTTTATGTCTTAGAGAAGGTTGGATGGTTCGTTGGGTGGGATAGTACATCGTTAGTGTCGCTACACGAATCACCGGGAGACAGGATTGTGGCCTCGTCGGATCAAGCTGTGCTCTTCAGGATCACGGGGGCAATCGTTGGGGATCATAAAGTGGAGCAACATAATCCTGCCTACCTAGACACTCTTCAGCGCTCCATCCATATCTAAGGCGTAGTGATGTACTCTGTTTCATTTCTTTACACCGGATGCTGGTAAGCAAGTGATCTTTTCTGTTCAACAAGTATGCAAACTGGACTGTACTAAAGCAACTCTTTTAAGTGGAACTGTGAATAGTACTGCCAAGTGATTCATGTTACAAGTTCTGGAGTATCATCGTATGTAATTGGATATCACTTTTCCGAATTGTTTTGGATTTCCTGGATTTTTGGAGTGGACTCCTGACATGTTGTGAACTTTGGACTGAACTGGTCATCTAAGTTTCTGGTGAGAGGACATTTTTGGTTTAAATGCTTAACCGAAGCAGACACTGGTTATCAATATTTTCTTTGTCTATTATTGGTAGTTTTAATGCCAATCTGAACTGAGTTTGAGGTTTGAAAATATTTTTTTTGTGTGTGTGAGAAACCAGACAGAAGGACTAAACGACTTGTTTTATTAATTGCTCTTATTTTCATACTCTTCAATGAATAAATTATCTTTGTTGTTAATCTGAACTTGTTTAAGGTATATTCCCATACTAAGGAGTGGGGGCGTCTCTCTTATCTTGTTGGTCTCAGGAAGGGTTGGTTCTGCATTTAGGAGGGGCTTTCACCTGCATGCACACATACACACTCCAGGGGCCATCGTGTATAAAGTAAATCCTGGAGCCCACCTCATCTTGACTATAGCTCGCCTTAGCAACATGATAAGTATAAACATATACAAACTGCTATACAGAGACCTAAAGCACTGGGTGGGGGGACCAAGATCCTGTTACTCACTCAGTCTTCCTTAGTTTAGGGTTCATTATTTCCCCCACAAGGCGGTGGCATATTCCCCTCCGCCACAAATACATTGTCTTCAGTCCTGACTCAGTTGCTCTTGTATCCAAATTAGGGGTTTCGGCTCCCTTAGTCACTGATACTGTTAGAAATCTTGGAGTGATATTTGATAGTAACCTTAATTTTGATAGGCAGGTCAGATCGATAGTCAAAACTAGATTTTTTCGCCTGAGGATGTTAACGAGGCCTTTCCTATCACATGCGAGTTAGAAAAAGTTATTCATACTTTTATCACCTCACGACTCGACTACTGCAATGCCCTTTATGTCGGAATTTCTCAATCTCTTCTTCGGAAGCTACAACTTGTGCAGAACGCTGTGGCTCGGCTCCTGTCGAATACCCCCAGATACA
Source organism: Monopterus albus (assembly GCF_001952655.1). NCBI lineage: Eukaryota > Metazoa > Chordata > Actinopteri > Synbranchiformes > Synbranchidae > Monopterus > Monopterus albus. The sequence continues at coordinate 1,635,457 of NW_018127991.1, forward strand.
CCCACATCACCTCTGTCCTTTCTTCGCTGCACTGGCTGCCAGTGAAATTCAGAATCGACTTTAACCTCTAGAGTCCTGAGCTTTGGAAACCCAAGCTGTGCGGTCCTCATATGAGGACGCAGGGACTCTAGAGGTTAAGGTGCTGTTATTTGTATTCAAGTCGATTAACGGCCTCGCCCCCTCATATGTGTCGGATCTCGTTTCTGTCTATGCCCTGCATAGAGCTCAACGCTCTTCAGAGCATCTCTCTGACTGTCCCGCAATCTTGATACAAAAAATGGGGCGATTGCTTTTTCTCTGTGTATGGCCCCAAGCTCTGTAACTCTACCACCAGAACTATGGTCCATAACTGAGCTGGCCTCATTCAAAGTAATTAAAAAAAAAATCATCTCTTTAGGCAGGCCTTCGGTACTTAACTCATTTCACGGAGATATTTTTAACTTGTTCTATGTTATTTATATTTCAATATGCAGTTTCCCTTCTGTTTTTAAAGTGTGTTTTAATTTATTTCAGGTTTTTTTTTTGCTTTTTTCTAGTGTTTGTAGCTTCTTTTCACTAGAGTACATACGTTTTGCTGTGAAGCACTTTGTGCCCCTTTCGAATTGTAAAGTGCTATATAAATAAAGTATTATTATTATTATTATTATTATCTAAGTAGGACACCACAGGAGAGGACAGTTGAAGAGGAGGAACAGTTACCAATATTAACAGAAAATCTTCTATTCGTGAGATGGTATCAAAGGCAGCAACAGCACTAGATCCCCACCATCCTTAGCCAACAAAATATCATTATTAATTTTAATAACGCTGATAAGTACCGTGTTTTGAGTTAAACCCAGACTGAAATTGCTCCTCATTGCCGTTTTCTGTCAGAAAAGACTGGGGTTGAATAAGAACAATCTTCTCTAAAAGGTACAACATAGAAGATAATTTAGACACTTGTCTAAAATTATAAAAGACTGAAGGATCTAGATTCAGTTTTTTAAGAAGTGGCTGGACAATTGCTTTTTTAAAAGCCTCTGGAACTGAGCCTGTACTTAAGCATAAGTTAATTAGAGCCAGAAAGCTAGGACCTAAAGACTCAAAAACATCCCTGAATAATCTTGTCGGCATGAAATGCAGAGACAGTGAGATGTTTTCATATGTAAAAACACTTCTGATAACACAGGCAAAGAAATGGTCTCAAATTGGTCAAAAGTAGCAGAAGGCAGGGGAAGGTCAGTTGGGTCAAAAGAAGATACTGGAGAATTGCCTAATGCTAGCAGTGTTGTTTGTAAAATAATGAGGAAAACTCTCATATTTCAACAGATGCCTCAGGATGAGAGGTACATGGGCTAATGACAGAATTGATTGTAGTGAACAAAAACTGAGGTTTTCCTGAAAAACTACAAATCCACCACCAGTCTATGGAAATTCAAGCTACCTACACCACTACTTTAATCTAACCTAATTTCACTAGCAGGGATCTGCCCTCCCTAAGTATGGATATGAGAAAGGTAAGAATCCAATGCTTGTGTATGTTACATCTTTGGAGCAAGCTTAGGAGGTCCTCACCACTCTCAAAAGCTGGCAGACCCCTAGCAGGATGCGGGGGGCACTGGACTATTGGATCAGGTGGTGGTGGTGGAGCCAATCCCAGCTGACACTGGACGAGAGGAAGGGTACACGCTGGACAGGTCGCCAGTCTATCACAGGGCTAACACTTAGAATACTTTTGTTTGGGAAACAGGTTTGGAAACTCAGATGTCCGAGTTTTCCACGTGTCCTTAAGCGTGCATTCGTGGATCGTGGACTTTTGAGAGTGCGGAAAAACACTCAAAAATCCGTGTGTGCGCGGAAGGTGATTCGTGTGTGTTAGACGATCCACGCATGCATAGGTAACAATGTGTACGTACTTTCTAAAGAACTGCACACAAAAAAATCGATTTTAAGCATTTGTAAAATGTGTTTTATGTGCAGTTTGTACAGCATGCATTTGTGAACAGCATGACACACACACACAAATGGCTTTATACGTGCAGATTGCGCAGCACGCATTTGTGATCCTCATGACACACACACACAAATCACTTGTTACAGACAAAACGTTAAACACGCATTTGTAACGTTTTTGATAGTATTTTATCTCCATATACATCCACCTCTAGCTCCGTTTACATACATTGTGTCACCATGCTAGTTCAAGAAATTTAGGGGTAGGGTGGGAGATGTGGGCAGTGCTGGATATCTAACCCTGTCTTCCTGCAGCTTGTAGCCAGAATCTTTTTAAACAGTTGAGCAGGAATCAAAAAAACCCTGAACCACTAACAAGGGCATCATCAGAGCAGGTACCTATTAGCTATTGTTAGCTCCCCAACAGGAACAGGCTGTAGAATCTATACACTGTCCGCTCCACTTCCACAAGCTGTCAGGTCTACTGAGCACCACCTGCCTCTCTTTCTCCTTTCTCTCCCTCTCCCCCTCTCTTTCTGGTTCTCTGTTGCAGGTCCTGGCTCCCGTGAGATGCACAACTGAGATACATCGTCTAATTATCTGCTCTCAGGGTGTAACACAGCTGAGGTGCATAACCAGAGGATCACCGTCCCTACTTAAAGCGCTGGCAGACGCTTCCTCGTTGCCAGATCATTGAGGATGAAGTGTACGTTTGATGCGGCCACACTTGATTCTGTTGATGCTAGGCTGTGTTCCAGCCCCGTGGCAACTCCTTGGACCTGTCTCGTGTCTGCAAAGGTTTTGCTACGTTCCCACTGCTTTCACCTACCTGCCAGCTGTGGAATGAGTAACCTTGATGCTTTTTAATCTGCCGGCCAGCTACAGCGCGAGAGCCCCAACGCTGTGTTTACCTGCTTGTCATCTATGGAGTGAGACTACCTGCTACGTTGAGCACTTACCTGAATGGCTGCTCTCCTGTCTACTCACCTGCCCGTCATGGTCCTCTGATCCTCCTGGTTCCTGCCGATCTCCTTTACAGCCACTACTCAGCCTCCACTGCTCAACCTGGTCAGGCAACATCAACCCCATTGACTTGGTTTTCCTCCACCTGCTTACACTCTGTAATAAAGACTCTTTTCTACTAGCACTATGTGTTTGCACTCTGAGTCCTATTTGTCTCTCTCTCTCACCTCCTGGTGAGAGACACCAACCATAAAACAAGCTAAGATCCCATACCCAGAGATATATCTTCAGCAAAACAAACAGCTCAGAATAGTATGCAGTCTCTTTTACATTTGTCCCTTTTGTCAGAATCTCTAGGTCCACTATGAGCAAACTACAGTCAGCTAACCATCCTGAATCAAAATAACTTCAAATATTGTATAACTGAGTTTCTTGCATACTCATGTGTAGTCTGGTTGTTTGGCAGACAAAGGAGAGGGACCTCTCAGATGGATGACGAAGGCAGTATTGCAAAGATGGAGTAATATAATCCAGTCAGCTGAAAGAGAATCAATATTACAGCAAAGTTTAGAAATGTATAAAATTAAAATAAACTTAATGCAAACACAAATTAACCAAAATCCTCTCACAATGGCATGCTGCGGGAGACTAGGCTTTGTAACACACCACACATGCTCAAGACAATACATTACACACTTGCACTGCAAATCCACAAAAGTTTTGGCGATTATGATGGCGTCTCTTGACCTTGATCACCCAACGTGATGTGGTGAAAGGGGGCTATAAAAGGCATAGTCTATTGTACTCCAGCTATTTGCCTTCTTAGGAACACGGGGGGGGGGGGGGGGGGGGGGCGGGGGCCCCGCGCA
>NW_018127991.1:1639324-1655209 GCF_001952655.1 Monopterus albus
AATCGAGACAAAAAAAATACAGTGGAAAAACAAAGCAGGATGGTCTGCGTCAACCCCAGAGGCTATGCTTGGTGATGGTTAAGGGAAGTACGAAATATACTGCCCATTAGGTTCTGATAGTGGAAAAGCAGCATTAGTGAACAGCTTCTGAATGATCAGCTGCCTTACAGTTGAGAGCACAGATAAAATGCAATAATGTCAAGTGAGCAGCAACCGCAGAGTGAAAGGTTCTGTTTGAACAGACAGTGTGGGAAGAGACAACTGGATTACAAAGAATAGTGAGTTTGCTTTTGTCTCATGAGGGATATGAACACTGTGTGGGTGAACTATCAGAACATATTGTAACCATGGTAATTATACACATTAACCATATTGACAGCTCTAACCTAGAATGCTTAGGTGAAAAAACAAGGATTACATGAATATGCCACTTATCAAAACAAAATGCCTAAAACTAACTCTAAAATGGGAGTACAACTATCATGATGCTAAAATGAAATCATACCCCGGTGCCAACACTGGTACAAAAAAGTAAATGCTTTAAACTGCCTTTTAACTTACAATGTGACCTCAGCATTCGGTTATAATGCAGGAGTAAAGATTGTTTTATTTTTATATTGTTGTATTTTATTGGTGTGTTAGGTATTTTTAGTCAAATAGATATTGGTTAGATACTTGATGTATTAGACATGTTTAGAGTAGACAGGATGTCTAGCTCAGGCTGTTAAATGCTTAGTCATTCTCATGAGTTGCAGCAGGGTACTTCTGGTCAAGGATAACTAGATAGAAAGTTGATGACTGTTAGAAGACAGGATGTTTATTATTGTTATTATGACGTGTATAACTGTAGTCATAGCCATAATATTTTCTTATGTTTAATGTCATGACATGTCACTAGAGGTTGTGTTAGAATGTTTTAGCTACACACCACATAATCAACAGACAATCACACATTACTTTTCCTCATGCTTTGACTACTGCTCTGGCCAGCTGCAAAGCTGGCACCGGGAGACATCACGGTTTGGCGTCTCTCTGTGTAGAATGGGGTTAGCCCGAAGTGATATAATGTATAGGCCTGTTGTGGTTCGGGGTCTTTTATCTTTCAGCTGCCTGCGTGCATGTTGGAGGTGCAAGGTACCTGAGTGGGTAATGTTAATTTTTACCTGTGTTCATCAGTACTGTTTTGAAGTTACTTGGACAGCTTCGTCTCTCAGAGTTAGCGTTGTTAAAAGTACCGGGTACAACAGGTGCATACAGTGATAACAAACAAACATGCAATTTGTCAAATTACAAAGGATCTGGAATCTTCAGGCCCTGAGCATCTGGGCCCCGGGGAAGCTGCCTGGTAATGCTGCCTTGGAGTGACACAGAACAGTTACGCTACATATACTGCTCTGTAAAGAAAATTTACTGCACTACAACTAGATGTGACTATTGTGAATGTGCTAAACAGAACTCACAATGACAGTGCTGATGTAGAGTGCAGTACAAAGAAAAGCCAAACAAGGTGATAAGATTTTATACAGACTAATGAAAGGGGCAGGAATGTATCAGGTTTACAACACAGCCAGGAAGGCTAACTAGCAGTTTCATATCCATGTCCTGATGTGAGGGAACCCTTATTATGGAGTCTTAGATTACAACCCCACAAAATAATGTAATATAGAAAAAAAATTTGCCTAATGTTTTTTTCTTAGTCCTCTTTCAGTGTTTTCAGAATTGAGGGAATACATTAAGCGGCCAAGCGTGAAACCCAAATGCAATATCAACTCTTGTTCGCAATTTGTCAAATCTGTAAAATATATGGCAGTGTGGAAATATCCTGCTCCGCCATTTACAGCAGCTTTCATAAAACATATTCTTTGGTAATAGTGTTCTGGAGACAGCCTTATGTATTATTGAACAGTTCTCATTTTCATTCAAACAACCCGTAAGTCCTTCATGCACACACACACAAACAAACACACATGCACAGATGTACAAAAGCCCTTGCAACATTTTGTGAGGGAATTTGTCACCCTGTCCTTTGTAGCCAATTTTCTGCGGCTAGTCGTGGCATTTATCAGGGCAGAGCTGTGCAGGTAAATGTGCTCTTGCCAGGCAGTTTTACTGAACTTTATTTAGTTGGCATTCTTACTGAGCTAACCAAACCCCCATAAATACACAGTGACACATATACTTACACACACACACAAATCCTGAGCTGCGGTCATTCACAGGTTACAGTCATCAAAACTACAACACAATGTTGGCTTGGGTCTTTTCAAGGGATTTGCTGACAGGTAAACACAAAGGACATAACCAGCCTCACTGTTTAACTAACCCATCCTGAACCTAAACAGAAGCATATGACAGAATGGAGCTTCTATGCAGCCTGGCAAACACCCTGGACACTCTGTGTTTGTGTGTGTGCGCTCTTGCTACATAATGGGGACCATAAAAGAATTTTTGCTATAGAGTGAGGACATTTTTGGGATGCAAGGACATTTTCGTTGATCCTCATTTTGCTAAACAGCTTTTTGAGGGTTGGGACTTGGTTTTAGAGTTCAGGTTAGAATTAGACTTAGGTTAGGGTTAGGGGCTAGGCAATGCATTATGTCTAAGTGTCCTCACAAAGCTAGAAGTACAAGTGTGTGTGTGCCTTTGTATTTCTTACATCATGGGGGCCGAAACCTGTTAACACTCACATTGTGGGGCCTCGGCCATCCTTGCGGGGACCAGCCTTAACCTTATGGTTAAGGTTAGGTTAAGTCTACAGGAAATGAATGTAAGTCAATGTAAAGTCCCCACAAGGAATGAAAACAAAGTGCGCGTGTGTGTGATCAGTTTGGTCAGGTGAAGAACTTGCTGACTCCAGACAATGAACTGGACAGCTACAGAAATATTTTGTCAAAATGTGAGCAAAACTGTCAAATTAAAAACTAATGTATCTTACTAAAGATACTAAATTACAATTAGGATCAGAATGTGGACCTTCACCTATAATTGTAGAAAATAATGTAAACTGATTTTACAATACCTATATGCAAAATCAAGTCAACTTTTTTCAGAAAAACACACAAGTACAACAATCTGATCTGTTTTAGTCTTGTCTGACATTTACTAAATTATCACAAGTTCCCACATGACCAAGTGTAAATAAGGTTTGGGACATTTTCCCTTTCAGATCTATCAGCGTCGTTCTGACATGTCAAAATGCCTTTGATGAAATTATGTGGAAATATTGAATAATCTATTAATGTGCAGGTCTAATTATGTGGGATGCGCTATTGACCTAGTTTGTAATTGAATTCAAACTGCAACAAGTTGCTGTGTTTATTAATTCATGAAGAACAGCCTGCTGCTAATGATTTTCTGCCTCAGAAATTAGTTCTTCACTTCTTTCTCTGTCTCTTTCTTGGCCTCTGACAGAGCATCTTTTTCATGTAATACATGTACAATGCAGATTAATCTTACCCAGTAATATTTTTGTGTCACTTTCAACATGGCACAAGTTTGAAATGCATACAGTCCCATAACAGATAAGCATGCACAAGATTACAATGACCTTGTGTGTAAAGCAAATATCTTGCATGTACTGTGGCTCTCCATCCTGGCCGTGGGTATGTCTGAATAAAACTGTGAGGAACATTAATGTAAAAGTGATGTATGTCTGAATGACCAAAAGCCGTTGCTATAACAAACTGAAGAAGCCAGCAATGTTACATATGTTATGTCTGAAAAGGGGGTTTAGATGTGTATCAGTGAAAACCAGACTTGAAAGTGCTAGAGGAAAATTTACAGTAATCAAAGGAACATAAAAATATAGCATCACTACAAATGCAGCCATTTTAAATTGCTGACTGTTGCATAATGGAGCCTTGACCCATAGCAGAGCTCTGCCAGGTTCCCGCTCTGTACATGGCTGGAATCTTTTCCACCCGATGATGTATAGAATATAGCACCGCCTTGTTTACCCCCTGGAGCACCCTGTGTGGAAGCCAGCTATCCACCAATAGGAGTAGTGATTGTTTTAGTTTACTGCAGAGGTGTACTGCTAATTTGAATATTCTGTCAAAGTCCAGGACAGCTGGTGTACCCAATATAGTAAGTGCTGCCGAACCCACTGAACAGAGGTGCCCCAGGTTGACTGGCTGCCAGTGGTTGACCTAAATATTAATCAGTGTCTGTCTGAGTACGGTAATAACCATTTCATTATGCTTACATGTTCAGACCCTGTCTATCTTTTGAGACTACATGCCACTGGCAATTACTGCAGTCTGCTTTTTTTTCTTTTTATCCCTCGAGCTTTAAGAATTTCACACCACATAAGAAGATCTTCAGACTTTTCCTTCCACATTTTAGCACCAGTATTGCCAAAAAAGTTACACTTTTTATAGCTTTAGTTGACAGAGGGGCCCCTGAAATGTTTTTACATAAAGAAAAAAAACAAATATGCAATAGTAATGCTGAATTTAAAATGTCATGACTAATTAAGACAGCCTTTCTTAAACTTATGGGTCATGGAAGTATCACTTTTTGTGTGAGAACAAATATATGTTCCCTGATCACATTTTGTTTAAAGACATGTACACATGTCATCTACCAATATCCACAGATATTTTTGTGGACAAGTGTATGACCGTGAAATAGTCTCACTTTAAAAACAAGTAGCACAATTGGACATTCATCCCTACTCACTGGGTCAAAAGATGGGTCAAAGGTACAGCCTGTCAAAACACACAGACATCTTAAGGCAAATGTACTGTATATATCTGTTATGCAGATGTGTGTAAAGGTTGTAATGATTCTCCATGCTACACTTCTAATCACATAACCTAGTGTTGACCAAGCCACATAGGTTTGATATGATGATTGTGTAGACTAAATGTTTAGGCTAGACTCTAGAAATGACAAACAGCCCAAGTTGTAATATTCAAGTGAACTATTCTATTTCTTCAAAATGTAAGTATCTGGCTAGCTAACATTATCTTGTACTTATGCTTTTTTGTGATAGCAATATGTTTTGCATTACATTACCCAATAATGCAGTAGTCTAAAGTGTTACAAGCCAAGCCCACAGGTGAAGCCTAATGTGTCGCGGGTGCCCTCACTAAACTTCTCTGTGCAGATTCTCAGTCATCCAGGTCATAGTAAACTGAAAAAAATCAAATGGACTTAGATTTCTAGGTGGAAGATGCTTCACCTCTCATCCAAGAGGCTTCATCAGTTCTGACTGACTGGTGTTGAGCCGGAGATATTTATCCCCCTCGTGGTTCAGTAATTTGAAGGCCAACAATGTCCCTTAACAACTGAGTCGTTGCAGCCCAGTATCAGTGAGAGTCATTACCTGTCTTTGAATCCTCCCCTGTCAACCGATGCCTGTTGTCCTGGTGGGCATGTTTGGGCAGAGATCGCAAAACAAAATTGTAGATGAAAGACAAGTTGTGTCTTAGTCCACCACCCCTATTTAGTGAGGGGTGTTCTATTTTTACAAAAATAGCTTCCTTAACTCAAAGGACTGAAACACCACCGAGGGGGATAAATATCTCCGGCTCAACATCAGTCAGTCAGAACTGAAGCCTCTTGGATGAGAGGTGAAACGTCTTCGACGTAGAAATCTATGTTCAGTTGATTTTTTTCTACGTTTTTTTCAGCTCACTAAATTTCCCCATTTAATCTCCGCTGCTTGAAGGAAGTATTTGTGGGTCTTTCATACCTCTATTAGTTTTCCTCATGCTCACTCAGGGCATACTGTTTGGGCACAACACAAATCAAGCTAGCTTAGCATCCTGCAAACATGCATTGTACTTTGCAATATGTTTCAGTTTCCAAATATGCACTCAAAGATATAAAACCTGAAATATTTTGGGTCTCAATATGAAAAAGTTTGGGGACCACTGAATTAAGTTATTAGTATTAGGGTTTCACAAAGTACATTTTCCCCAACTCAAAAAAAGAAAAAGAAAAAAAACCTAGGTGATTTTTGTGCAAAAGGCAGAGACAAAGCAGCAAGCTATGAATCTCCAAACAGAGAGAGAGGATGTAGCCAGTTTACACATGACACAGCAGTGGTAACTCCATATTGCAATCTTATACTAACCTTATTCACATTAGGCTTTTCTGCACACAAACAGGTGAGTTTTGGTGCACAGATTCACATTTGAAGCTATATGACGAAACCAGAGGGATTTAAAAGAACTTACTCAAGATGAGCCCAACACTGTTAAAACTGTAGAACAAGTAAAATGTTTAAAAAGCACTCCTCTCTGAGATTTAAGGGAAGTTTCAGAATGTTTCTCTGTGACGGACATACACACAAGAAAAAAACCCGCCCTTTTAAATATTGTATGGTTACAGAGGAGAACCAGGCACTGTTTCTTGTTAAAATGTTACTAAACTGTAATCATATCTTATATGTGTCAATATATCTGTCATTAAGTGCACAGAGCGCATCACAACTACACAATTTCCAACTAACTGCTAAACTATTTAAAACTTAAAAGAATTTGACATCCAAAATTCCAAAACAAATCAATATAAATAGCTTGTAATTCTATAATTTACAATTATCTGTCTGAAACACAAGCCATTACTTACTAAGAAAGGAATTTAAGCTAGTCTGTTTTATAAATTATCATTGAGTGAATAGTTGCTCTGGGAGCCTGGATGAGAAACATTGCTGATCTCAGTCCATGATAAAAATACCCAGAGCATCCTGTTCAGTCATGTTACAAGCATTATTGGTAGGTAAATTCAGGCATTAAATGATCTTTAATATGTGGATTTCACTGTATCAATGTCATCTAAGGTTTTTACTATTTTTAGTTGGAATACACTAGATATTGTGATATGAGTGTTGTGATGTTAATTCTGTATACAGGGCTATGATTGATCAAGTGTTTCTCCAACTAATAAATTAGCTGACATCAAGTCCAAAACCAGACCAAACTGAATCATGGGGAAAAGCCATGTGGACAGGGATTCAGAGCTCTAGAACCAAGTTAATTACATTTTACATTATTGTGGGCAGCAGTTGTCAACATTTCCTGTTTTTTATTGAATTCTCCAACTGTTTTTGTAAAGGGTACATGACTGCACTCAATCAAAACTTATTTATGCAGATTCGGAAAACAAGAAACTTTATGAATTCCTGCACCTTCACAGTTTTACTGTAACTGAAGCGCTTCAGAAGAGCTGCAGGTGCTGCCAAACACTCTAGGGATCTGACACAATGGTGCCACCACTCTGTAATGATTGAGAAGGGCGCAAGGTCTTAACACAGCTATAAATACGTTTAGAGGTTCCATAAGTGATGCCAGGTGCCTCTCGCTCCCCTGCTGCTGGGAGCAGTGCCATTGAAAAACCTAACACCGTGAAGCAAATCAAATGCAGCTGAAATGTGAAAGTCTGTAAAATGTGAAGGTCTAATTTGTCCCGTTTACTGTGTAAAATGAAAGCAGCAAAAACACTGTATCACTGTAGAACAGAGCTCAGGAATACACACCATCAGCAGCAGCAGATAGTCAGCACCATCTGTGGTGTCTGTTTATTCCTCTCTCAGGTAGTGTTCATCAATAGAAATCAGGTTGACTGAAACCATGTTGCTCAATAAAAGCTGCACTGCAGGTGAAACTATCATTCAAGCATGTGTGTGTGTTGTTCCATCTGTTTGAGGTGTGTGTGTGTTTCAACATAATAATAGTCTGAACTGAGGCTGTTTCCAAAGTCACTGTAGTACAAAGTATTTCTTCCATGGTACTGCAATGCCACATGCATGCTTGCTAAATATTTTGCACACACACACACCTTATCTATCTTTTTTGTTGCTGATTGAGGCTTTGGCAGTTGACATGGGAGAGACAGGATGTTTAAAAATGAATCATGGTGCCTTAACATTTTCATGTGTGAGATTAGGCTATGATTTGTGGAATATCCACGAGGGGCACATAAGGAACAGCCTAGTCTAACTCATCCCAGTGCTCCCAGAGGCGGTGGTAGCTGTGGCTTTTTTTCTGACCAAAGTATGCTACATCAGCTTCACAGAGGGGAAAAGCAGATGAAGACAGCCACCTGTCTGACATGCCTTGATGCCAAGTGTGCAGGGTTAGAGCCAAGCTCCACAGTGACAAATCTTTCCTCAGCCATGGAGGGAATGTTGACTTTTCACAGTGCTCTGGCATCCTCTTTATATTTGCTATGTACTGTATGTATTTAACATTTTTCTGTTTTAAAGTACTGAATTCATCATGCAAGGTACACTGCATGGGTACATTAAATTGGCAGTTTATTAGGAACACCTAGATGAAATTAATTAAGTCTAATCCAACAGTCTGGCAATGAATCCTTCCTCATGAAGGTGATAATGTTGAGGTTTTGTTCAAACTGTTTTAGAGAGATGAATTTAATTTTCCAACATGTTTTTATGTTCTGTTACAGTGAATAATAAATTCAATGAGGAAATTATTTTAAAAGATTTTAAAGCTATTAATACTAATAAATAATAATTGACATTTAAGTGGTGTGTGCATTAGTCACATTGTTTTGTTTGAATTTCAGCATTTGTGTTCGTGTTTATTCAATAATCTGTGAATCCTCTGGACTGCAATAACCTCTATTAAAATGTACAGTCCATTAAACATACAATATTTCCTCACTGGATTTATTGCTCTTAATAACAGAAGATAAATATAAAATAATAAAAACCAGTGAAATAGCAATAATTTTTTTTTTTTTAATGACAAACTGTGACACATAACACAGAATGAAACATGTAAATGTAAATGTAGTGACATCAATGAATAAACGGCATAAATGTATCAGTAAAAGACTCCAATCAAAAGCCAGGCAAAAAAAAGTAGGTTTTAAATCTGCAATGGAAAACATGACACTTTCAGCTGTTCTCAGTTCCTCAGGCAGATTGTTTCATTGGCTCAGACCTGAGAGGTCATCCTGGTTCATATACTGGAACCATGTCAGGTAAATAGGCCAGTTCTAGACCATATAGTGTTTTAAGAACAAGTAAAACACTTTTAAAATCAATACAAAAGCTCACAGTTAACAAATGTGAAGACACTGTGTTCTGACCTAGGTCATTGTTAAAGGTAGTGTTATATTGGACTACATTATATTTAGAGGTGTCTTTATATTTGTGTCCTCCCCTGGTTACATACATGAGAGGGTCAGAATATTAGAAACACCTCTAAATATAATGTAGTTCAGTACAACACCACCTTTAACTATCACCTCAATAATAAACATATAATTGAATTTATACATGTATGACAATTCCTCCAAAAACTGAAACATTTTCAGCTTCATAAACACAGATGTTAAGGCAAAAGTGTTGCATTGAATTGCATACAATTGTACAGGTGTACCTAATAAAGTAGCTGGTGAATGTATGTTGCTTGTGAGTTACAAGCAAGTTTAATAAAATGAATTTGCTTATCACTAATCATTCCAGATCTTGAATAGAAATCAGATTTGGACCTTTGAATATTAAGTTTAAGAACCCCTGCTCTAGAAGCATACTTTATGTACTATATTTTCTATTTTTATGTTTGCCTCAATCTTTTCTTCCACAGAATTTCTCCAAATTAAATTATTTTTGACTAAATTGTTCAGTAATTGCACATTTCAATTATTGTGGAAGCTGGTTTGACCATGCAAACATTGGTAGGTTAACACTACACTTAACAGATTACGCACCCGTAGCAATATGAGATAAACATACGAACCAACTGAATTCTGTGTGCATCAGTATGTTTATGTACATTGCACATATTTAGACACATATTTACAAGACTTCACTTCCACTAAATCTCTGACCATACAACATATGGCCATATGTAGGTGGGCATCCTATCAATATTTCTGTGTTCTTCTAGTCTGAGGCAGTTTTATATTTTGGGCTAAACACCTTAGTGCCAATTCAGCAAGTCAGCTTGTTTGGAATAAGCTCTGACCTCTTATCAAGCTCAGCACACCGCAGTGTTATTCTAATTTTAATGATAGGAGAATGTAGAGCCTATGATGTGGATCCCCATGAACCCGAAGCTGTCCACTTGTTTCCTCTCTTCTCCATAGATGTAAATGGAGGAAGGGTCAGTCATCTTTATTTTCCTGAAATCCACAGCAATCTCTTTTATTTTATTGATATTGGGTTCTAGGTTGTTGTCCTGATACCACTCAGACACCATTGCACCTTCTCCCAGTAGGCTGTCTCTTTGTCATCAGAATTCAGGCCAGCAATGGTGGTATCATCAGCAAACCTAACAATAGTGTTTGTGGGGTGAATTGGACTGCAGTCGTGTGTGAAGAGAGCGAAGAGGATAGGGCTCAACACACAGCCCTGTGGGATTCTTGTGTTCAGAATGAGGTTGGATATTCGATCCAATCCTAACCCTTTGTATCTTTTGACTAAAGAGTCCATAATCCAATGGCAGAGTGACAATCCTAACTCAAGGTTGGCCAGTTTATCGGCAAGCTCATATCAAGGGTCATATCATGTTGAATGTTAACTTGAAGTCATCAATGTGCCATTGCTACTCATTTTACTAGCTGCTGGATAATTTGTCTGTGGCATGAACGGTATCAGATTGTTTGGTTTTGACGTTAGTCTCTCTGTGATTCATTCAGTATTCATTGTGAACATAATAACACAACAGAACAGAGACTGAGGGGTGCTGCTGCATCACAGCTTCTTGATGTTTTACTCAAATCAAGTCAGTCATGCATGCAACTACTGTATGATGAGCTAGATTTAGTAGTCAGACCATGTTCAACATGGTAATGTTAGTCAAAATTGAGGTTGCTTGCTACAATGGAGATAGAGCATTTTTTCCTTATGTTTTCACGTACCATCATGCACAAGGTAAATTTGAACAGCCTGTGTTGTTTATTGAGTCCACAGTCTTCAGTAATATGAAAGAGTGGGAGGTGCACTTACACTGTAAAAAAAAAAAAGAGTTACCTTACATTTTAATAAATAATGCTTAGAGAGTGTGGAGCTTGAAACGTCATTCATATGGAGTGAGAAAAGGTCTTTAACAAAGGTACACCAGGAACCTTAGCTTTTAAACAAAGTCCCAGGCAATCAACTATTATAATTTGGCTGATCATTTAAACATCCTCCATTCCTCCAACATCCATTTCTTAATGTGAGCACATGATTCGGCACACACCAGGCTGCATCCAGACTGTCAAATTGGAAATATTTTAGCCACAATCTAAAAATCACTCACTGTTTATGGATAGATTTTAGATTAGAGCTTATTGCATTACCCACACAATCATTCATTATGAAACAAATTTTAACTGTGTGTTCACACATACAGTTCCCAATTAGTTGCCAGAATCTGGCCTGTCGTGAAACTGTAGGCTCCAACTGAGTTGTTTTCTGACGTATCCCCTACCGCCAGACACACCAACAATGGTGACAATTTGTCTCCACATGTCGTCATTCTTTTTTATGTCCCAGTATCTCATTAAAGACATATCACAAGGAACTGGAAAGCTAGAGACTACAGCTGTCAATTTTTTCTCCATTCTGTTTAAAATCCCTTCATCTAGTGGAGTGGAGTAGTAAACAAGTCTGCTTCAGTTTCTGCTCGAATCAAGATAATCGTGATTGGCTGTCACACTGTAGCGTCAGGATATTTGCCTAAAGTTTAGCCTTTCTCAACTTTCACCTGTAGTGTTGCTTGGTTCTTTTTTTAATCTGTGGAGCTCCACAGGGGGCATAGGGCTGCAGTCTCTTTCACAATGAATGGCAGCTGTTGCTGGCTCAGCTTTTTCAGTCTTGGCGTGCGATGACACCTTTTCAGATGCTGACGACTGTAGACCAGTGCAGCTTGACTGGCCTTCTGAATGAAAATGAAAAGGATGGGCAGATGAGCCTATATCTAGCTTTAGCAAAAATGCAAAGTGACAGGCCAGAAAGACTGGAAGGAGAGAGACAGAAGAGGACAAACGCTGAGGGAAGAAATCTGCTGGTTTATTGAATGATGAGTTTGTTACGCCTGAGTTGATGAAAATGTTGAGTTTTCAGTTGCAGAAACAGGTCACTCTCTTGTTAGGTATTTTTAGTCAGATAGATATTGGATAGATACTTTATGTATTAGAAATGTTTAGTGGAGATGGGATGTGTATAGTTAGACTGTTAAATACTTAGGCATGCTTATGAGTTTCTACAGGGTACATCTGATAACTAGAGAGAAGAGTTGATGACTGTCAGCAGACAGGGTGTTTAATATTATTATTATTATTATTATGTGTATAACTGTAGCCTTAGCCATAATATGTTCTTATGTTTAAGTCACGACATGTACTAGAGGTCGTGAGAATGTTTTTAGCTACACACCACTTAATCAACAGACACACACATTCACACACTGATTTGCTTCATGTTTTGACTACTTCTATGGCCAGCTGCAAAGCTGGTAACAGAGACGTCTCGGTTGACGTTTCTGTGTAGTATGGGGCTAGCCCAACCGAGGTGATATAATGTACAGGCCTGGTGGGTTCAGGGTCTTTCATCTTACATCTGCCTGCGAGCAGTTTGGAGGTGCAAGATACCTGAGCGTGTAATGTTAATTTTACCTGTGATCCTTTGAATAAATCAGCACTGTTTTGAAGTTACTTGGACTGTCTCGTCTTTTAGAGTTAGCAATGGTAATAAGAACTGTATCCGGCACTCTGTTCACCAAGTCTAAAAAAACTCTGACAACATTTAATTTTCTCATCCATACAGTCCATATCAAAGTACGTATTGCAGATGTTTATGCCTAATCTCCTCCAGGCAGATCATTCCAGAGTCAAAGAGCCCTGACTTTGATATGCTCTGTCTCCATGACTGAATTATTGTTAAACTCTTCTGGAGGTTTTCAAACGGTTAGCATATTGAACATATAATCAGGGGTAAACCCCATACAAGTATTTGCCTTGTTCTTCATCTTTTCTTCTTTACAAATAAACATGATCTAATATTTCAAATATTAGCCCTGCGATGGATTGGCGACCTGTCCAGGGTGTACCCCGCCTTTGCCTGATTGCCAAGCCCCCGTGACCCTGTTCAGGGATTAAGCGGTAGAAAATGAATGAATGAATGAATAATATTTCAAATATTGCAAAGGCGCATGAAGTAAGGTTGGACAACAGAAGTAACCTGTTAAATTAAATGTGTTATCAAAGATAATGGCAGATTTTAATCCAGGAGGACAGAAGGCCTAAGTAGGGGGCTGTGCCTATAATAATTGCTTCCGATTGATGTGAATGAACTGTAGAAAGTTCTGTGAAAGCCAGTTTTTAGTTACTGTCAGATTATGTTGTGTTGTGTGAGTCAAAAGAGAAATGGATCTGGGGAGTATCTGCATACAAATGGAACTTGATATGGTGCTTTTGAAAGATTTAGAGGTAACATATAAATGGGGAATAATAATGGGCTGAAGACTTCAGCCTTGAGGCACCGAGTTCAGAGTAATGAACTGGGTAGTGGAGGATTTACAGTTGCCAATGGCCCCACAGAAATTATTTTCAGAAATATGGGAATAAAACCAATCTAAAACCATGCATGAAATGCCTACCTAGTGCTTAAGACTTTCAATTAAAAACCTGTGTCCTACTGTATCAAAAGATGCAATGGGATTCAAAGGCAATTAAGCAGATGTTTATCAGTCAGAACTACAAGATGTGCTGTCTCATGGCCATGGCCTGTTCTAAATCCTGACTGCAATGAATCTGCTGGAAGCCTGGAAGTTGACGGAAGAAGAATGAGAGGGACACAAACAGACACTGATGCTGAGAAGTAAAGACTGCTAAACACAATCTCAGCTTATAATTTCATCTACTGTAACATACCAAGTATAATAGTAATTGGCTTTTTTCTGTAACCATTTACCTACCCAACCTGCCACAACGTCTTGTCATACTGTATAAAATGTTCCATATACAATTCATTTTATCCATTATCTATACCACTTATCCTGACAAGGGTTGTAGGTCCCAGGTGACATTGAGCGAGAGGTGGGGTACACCCTGCACAGGTCGCCAGTCTATCACAGGGCTGATACTTAGAGATGGACAACCACATACACTCCTATAGGTACTAATAAACCTAAACTGAATGTCTTTGGGAGGAAGCAACAGTGCCTGGAGAGAAACCACGCAGGCTCAGGAAGAACATGCAAATTCCATACAGAAAGCCACCAGGTCGGCCCGAGCTGGAACCTGGAACTTTCTTGCTATAAGGCATCAGCACCACTATGCTGCCCAGGTCCTTTCATTTCAATTCAATTTATTTCTATAGTGCAATATCATAACAACAACAAAAATTCCCAAGGCACTTTACACAGTAATGTCTCGATCTTACAATAGAGAAAAACCTAACAAATTCCCCTCAGTTTCTTTAACCGAAAAACCTCCAACAGACCTGGACTTTTGCTGGGTAGCAGTCTGTCTTTACCAGTTGGGATGTGGATAGAGGAGAGAAAGAAGAAAAGCACCAAGGCACGACAAACAAACAAACAGTGGGAAGGTTAACAATCACTGGGCAGGTCCACCGCTGCTGCACTCTTAGTACAGCTTGTGGATATGTTTCAAAATGTGAATCAGGGCGTAGCTTAAAAAGAGCACAGAACCTAGACAGGACTTCAACAAATCAGTTTAAAAGAGGTACTCAAGCATTGGAGACATGTAAATGGTTGCATGGAGGCAGTCTTCTTACAGCCTGTATTATGGGAGGAAGAAGAATTAGAGGATCTCTAGGCCAGACAGGGGAGAGGAAATTGGCTGTAGTGTGGTGGATGTAATAGGGGGCGGCAGTGATGCGTTTCTGCCAGGTTGGTCTGGCCACCAGGGAGCTTCTGTCTCCAGCATTCGCCACTTGCTTTCAATGGCCAGAAACTTCTCGTCTTCACCTTCAACTTAGTTTTCCAGTTTTCTCCTCTACCTAACTCTGCCTGAGGTAAATATAACCACAGCCTCTAGAGAATGGGTGGGTGTGTTTTCAGCTTGATGGGAGTTTGCGGTGTGTTTGTGTATGTCTTTTTTTTTCTACTCTTCTGCAGAGGGCCATCTCTTTCAAGCTAAATCAGCTGGCTTGCTGTTGGCTGTGTCTCTGCTGGGCATCTGCTAATGCCTGCTCAATTACATCCAGCTCTGTCTCTGGCTAGAAAGGCACACACACACAGAATACAGCCTGATGCGTGTTTGCGGGGGACAGGCACCTTTGAAATCCTACATTGCTGTCCTGAGATGCGTAGTCGAACATTGCTAGGAGTAATAAAAGCTAGCAACTAAACACAGATGCCAAAACAAGCTGGCCTCTTGGTTTGATGCCCTCTGGGGATGTTATGAAATGCACTGACACATATGTGTATGTCTGCACAGGAGGTGGTGGTATTGTTTGGCAGTGTTAAATGGTCAGGAAAGCCTTCAATTTGTGCAACCTGTACTTCACTGTAGCTGTGGTTCATTAGGGAGGGCTATTTAGGTGGTAAGACAGGGACCCAGGGGACTCTGTTAATTACACCGTTGAGACTTCGTGATGGGCCCAGAAAGGCTGCTCTCACGCTGCAGGAGGGCTTGTGTATGGATACGTGTGTGTGTGTTTGTACTGTTGGGTGTAAACAAATGGCACACTTAAATAGCAGAGAAGAAATTTATGTCAAATTATACCTTGTAGTTTGGTCTGACAAGTTCTCTGACTTCCTGTTACACTGAATCCCAGAAGCCACAGCTCACTACACAGTTTCATGTAATGTATGTGAAATATGAAACACTGGATAAGTAGATACGTTATTTAGTGAGTTATTAGACTGTTTAAATGGATTGATTTCTTTAATAGTTATCTCCATTTGGATGATCAAAAATAAAACTTCCATATATTTTGTAGTACTTTTAGAC
>NW_018127991.1:1655224-1667561 GCF_001952655.1 Monopterus albus
CTTTCCTTGATTTGTTAATTTTTAACATTTGAATTCTTTTAGACCTTAAGTCTGGCACAGAAAATGGTATTTTAATAAATTAAGTCATTCCATGCAAAAAATACATAGTAAATTCTGGCCTTTGAGTTAAACTCTGAGTTCATATTAAGTCATTGTGAGTGTATATGTGTGACCATCAAGTAAACGTTTTCCTAGGAGTTCATCTTTCAATTTTTTTAGGAGTTAAAACTAAACCCTTGTGGAGG
The DNA here is from genome assembly GCF_001952655.1 of Monopterus albus. Classification (NCBI taxonomy): domain Eukaryota; kingdom Metazoa; phylum Chordata; class Actinopteri; order Synbranchiformes; family Synbranchidae; genus Monopterus; species Monopterus albus. The sequence continues at coordinate 1,655,470 of NW_018127991.1, forward strand.
TTAAAATAGTCATACAATCTACCATTGGCTGTTCCCGTTAGGGGTCACCACAGCAAATCCAATTCGCATTAGTAATTTGGCATGGGTTTACGCTGGATGCCCTTCCTAACACAACCCTCTCTATTTATCCGTCGCTTCGGACCGGCACAGAAGTCACTGACATGAAACCCCTATGGCTAGACACACATCCACTCCTGGGGGCAATTTAAAGTCTCCAATCAACCTAAGCCGCATGTCTTTGGACTGTGGGAGGAAACCGGAGTACCCGGAGAGAACCCACGCAGCACAGGGAACATGCAAACTCCGCACAGAAAACCCGTGTCGGCTGGGACGCAAACCTGGAATCTTCTTACTGGGAGGCAACAGCGTTAACCACTGCGCCGCTGTGCTGAAAATAGGCATATAATATTAGAGCAAAATAAAACTCTTCCCTGGAGCTAATTTTAATAGTATTTTATAGTGTTAAGCATCAGCACTCCAAGTTAAAAAGATTTTTGATGAAAATGACACCATATGGATTACTACATATTTTTTATTGAACAGAATTCATACAGTGTATTCAAAAATACATGCTGCATGGATACTTAATCCATCTTCTAAAAGTGTTAACAGCTGACATTTAATACATTTAAAACAGCATTTTTTCAACTAAACTAAATTATATGGTGAATACCCAATTCCAATATTACATTATTTTGCATTAGCTTGTATAAAATATACAGAGGAAAACTATGCAAGTGCAAAAACTCTAGTTCACTGCACAGAGATCTAATAAAATGACTTCTCTGTAATGCAGAATCCTTTCAACATGAGGCAGACTGACTTTAAACCTGTGTTTCAAGTACATACGTATGTACATAAAAGCAAGTACAGTATAGTAGGAATTCGAGATAGACTCCATTAAGTCAACAATATTGACAAATTAAATAATAAAACTTTCTCACACATAAAACATCATGACTTGCACCCATATGACATTTGGGCATCGAAAGAACTGAAATGTCTTAAGCTCTCCCTTTCTAGAAGCACTATCTTCTGTGGCATGTTTTCATTTACTTGAAAAGCATGGCAATGGTCACTGGCCCAAGTCTCATGCTCAACTAAAACAATAACAACTCTACCATCATGCAAAATGCTAGAAGTTATTTTGCTGGACACTGGCATATTTTCATTTGTGTCTGTGCAAACAAAAAGGCCAACAACATATTCAATCCCACAACACTTTGCCAGTTAGTGAGACTGACAGTGGCTTGTCAATGAGTGTGAAGGTATGCAGGTATAACTTCTGAATATTCTTGTGTTTCAAGCAAACACTTTCTAAATGAACCAGATTCATCTGCTTTTGAAGTAAAGTTTTGCCAATGATAAGATATTGCAAACCGATGTTTCTTTGCAAGTGACACAGTCAAATTCTTGAAGTTTTTCCACACAATCTTAAAAGAAATGTGTTTGGCTTCAAAACTTATAGTTCAGATCTGAATGAGTGGACCAATCTTTCAAAGCCACCTTGGACAGTGGACCATAACATGATGTTTTGGAAACACTTTTTTTTTTTATATTTACAGTACTTAGAACAGTTGATGTTCAGTAATATGGTGCTTTAAATACACAATCATCCCTTCAGTGATAGAGTATGAGAAAACACTGTTTATAGTGTTTAGCAACAAGCGCCACTGCAAATCATCCTCTGTTAACAGGTCACCAAATGTCAGAGGTAATTTCAAGGGTGTAGGTTTGGCAGTTTTTGATGGGAATTTAAAACATGAGTGAACAAGATTTTATGAAACCAGGTTCTTCTGATGTAAGATTTCTTTCCAAATAAACTCATGAGTAAAGGTGGAACATTGTGAGAATAAGTTTAATGCCGATGCCTTCCTAATTCCATATTAAAATTCATAATTAGAGCCTCACCTGAAACACTGAAGATGTACCCATTCCCTCATCAGTGTGTTCTACTTCTCTCTCCTGATGCTCCAGACAAAATAATTCATTACATGTGACATTTTCATGGGGTTTCCAGCCTGAAATTCAACTCATAATTTGACATAGGCCTAACTACCCATTGTATGTTTACTCCTGCTAGCAGTGTGACCGCCAGTCTGTAGATCAGCAGTTCTCAGACTTAATATTCAAACGTCCAAGTCTGATTTCTATTCAAGGTTAAAGGTCTGGAACAATTGGTGATAAACAAATTAAAATTGCTTATAACTTACCAGTTAACATACACTCACTGGCCACTTTAGTAGGTACACCTGTACAGTTGTATGCAATTCAGTGCAACACTTTTGCCTTAACATCTGTGTTTTTGAAGCTGAAAATGTTTGTTTTTGGTGAAATTGTTATAAATATATATGTAATAGTACCATAATCTGTGTGTGACTGAATGAGTTGGTGCCACAGATGGCTGCCTCGATTCTGTACTGGGGACAAATTCTTTGTGTGTGTAACATAATTGCCTAATAAAAGTTATGAAATTTTTAAGGTTATAGTTAAAGGTGGCATTGTATTGGATTGCATTATATTTGGAGGTGTTCCTAATATTCTGACCCTCTAATGTATGTAGCTGGGGAGGACAAAAAACATAAACACACCTCTGAATATAATATAGTCCAGCACAAAATCACCTTTAACTATGACCTCAGTAATAAACAGTATGGTTGCAATGGTATGAGATTTTCAAGGTATAGCTGTCCCAGAAAATGTCATGGTTTCATGGTATTATGGGGGTGACTGTGGTTCAGTGGGTAGAGCAGTAGTCTCCCAGCCAAAGGGTTGGAGGTTCGAATTTCAGTGCCTGCAGTTCACATGTCAAAGTGTCCTTGGGCAAGACATTGAACCCCCAAGTTTCCATCGGTGGGAGTTGGTGCTGCAGATGGCTGCCTCAGTTCTGTACCGGAAACAAATTCCTTGTGTGTAACATAATTGGCCAAATAAAGGTGATTATCCTTATGGTATAGGGTATTACACAATTACTATTATTATCAGCTACAACATCACTCAGAAAAATTAAAAACAGGGTCTTTTTTCATTGCAAGTGACTTTAACAGTTGACTGAGCAGGACTGCAACACTAAATTGACCCTAAAGAATAAACAGAGTTATAAAGATGATTAAGAAACTGCATATAACTATAACATGCTATATAACTAGTTTGGATGTTAGCACCAGTAGTAGAAGAAGTATTCAAATCCTTTAATTAAGTAAAAGTACTAATATCAAACTGTTAAAGTAGCCTATGAACAAGTCTATTACAAAAAGTCCTGCATTAATAATCTTAAGTAAAAGTAATTACAGTATTAAAAAAAACTTACTTTACTTTAAGCATTAAAAGTAACAGTAGGTTACTCAATGCAGAAAAAACATTATACTAAATAGTATATTATATTATTACATTGACACTCATGCACTGATGTAACAGCAAGATTTGACTGTTGTAGTTGAGCTCTGCTGAACTATTTTGTATCCAAGTGCAGCTGCTGATTATTTTCTCCGTTAACTGGTTGGTAAAACTTCTGACAATAGTGAGAAATGCTGTCACACCGCTCTAATCAATTATCAAAGTAGTTCTTAATTTATTGTAGGTGTGCGAAGGGTGCTGCCAGACCTGCCCTTTACTCATACACGCACAATCATTTATATGATCCAGGAAAGTTTGTGTTCGTTTCTGGGGCCAGACGGGGATCAGTGCGAGTTCTTTTCTAAGTCAGAGATTAGCAAACAGACAATGTTTGCTCTTTAAAAGGGATGAGAGGAGCTGGTTTGACTGGACATAATTAAAGCCAGCCCTGACTCCACCTGCTCATGATTCCTTCCTCTAATAATACCAGTGTATTCCTCCACAATGCGCCTGCTAACGCCTGGCTGCACACAGAAGTGCGTTGCGTCTGTGGTCACCAAATTACTAAACATTGTTGAATATGCCCATATTTATCTTGTGCCTGGAGTTTAGATACGACTTTAGTGCTGCGCCTTCTTGCAGATTTGGTGCTTGGTGACAGTGTACTGGGGTGAGGTAAAAATACTAATAGCAAGGAAGAAGCCTTTTTTCTCATGGATTGCACAACTGATGGATTTTGAACCTTATTTTGCTGTTGAAGCCTTGTTTGCCATAAGCATGAAAAACACACTCCTCATAAAAGTACAAATACATTTTTACATCACTTTCATCATTTAATTTTATTATAGAGCAAATTATACCTCCTGTTAAATATCTGACAGTTGCCAAACATTGAATGAGTGAAGATAAGCTGTTGCTCCCCTTTAATTCATAGTTTTGCTCATAAAGATTTTTGCTAGATATTCAATTACTTGTCCATGCAGCTCAGGTTATTCAGGATAATATGTAGAGTCTGTTGATCAGATTATAACAGTAAAATTTTGTTTGAGGGTTTTTTAAATCTTCTGTGCCCCGATCACACCACAAGACAACCTAAAATTAGCCCTTTCAATGTGTTTTGCTGTTTATTAAAGGTTAATGCCAGTCATTTTCTATAATAATAGAATGCATGCGCAGCTGAGTTTTAAAAAACAACACAAAGAGAAACAGAGAGACCTTAAGATATTTCTTTTTCAGACTTGCTGTGAGGTGACAGCACTAACCACTGCGCCTCTATGCCGCCCAAAACATAAACTAATAAAACCAATATGATGACCATGGCTTACTACAGTAAGTAGAGTAAACTGAGCCTATAAAGAGTGGTAATGAGTCGACACATGCCCAAGCAGGATATTTTAAAATGAACTATTTTTTTCAAAAGGTGTTAATGCAGCTAGTGACACATTTATGAAACTGTAAACAGCATAAGGCTGCTCATTTGTTCAGGACCACCCACAATCCACCATTTATACTCTTTCTTTTTACAATTTAACAATATATATGAAATAGCCAGAGCTATATCTAATGATGAACAGAAACAAAATAATCTTGGTTGTGATCATGCCATGTCTCTCTCTCAAACACACACACATGCTCAAGCTCATTATCACAGCCTGATTTTATTTTCCACTTTCCCCAATAGGTGTGTTGTCTATTGAAATTCTAATCCAGCTGAGTTTCAACATCTCATCTAGATTTACTTGTTTTCTTTCCGTCTTTCATTTTTTTTCTTTACTTTTAAGTGGGCATGTTTTTCACGTGTCTTTTTAAACCTCACTCACACTAATTAGTATTTGTACTGTGGCCTTTTATTTCTGTTTATAATCTTGTCATCTTTGAACAGTTCTCTATACTTTTTCCTTTTATTAGTGCATCTGTATTCCAAACACAGTGCTGATGAGTTTCTGTGCAAAATATCACTACAGAGTGTTTGACATTACATCAGTACACAAACTTATAGATGAAGCTGACTTAACAACTCCGATGTTGCCGCTCTGACTTACAATTAGCCAGCAACAGGCAGGTAATTACATGGTGCAAAGCTGCACTTCCTCCAAAAATCCAAACCTCTTCCAATAAGCACGCTCATGATTTTGTGCCATGGTCAGCAATGGTTATTCAAATGATCAGTGTAAATAGACGACTAAATTAGAAATCAAACCTGAAGAAACAGTTTGTTGTAATGACAAGCTCCTTCAAAAGACCACGGCATGCCTGCCTTTCTCTGCATCTTGACAGCCTTTCTTCCCATTTCAGGCTCCTGACAGGGCTTTGTACACACCTTGTTACCTCAAATATGCCTGCCACTGCTATTTTCTAACACCCACCCACCCCCGCCCCCTATGACTCCATGCTCTGTCTTGCAAAGATGACTTCATAAGGCAGCCCTTTGCAGGTTGATCATGTGAGGTCCCGAACTGACGACTCGAAGCCAGATGTGCATGTTTATTCCCATCGCTGTATCTGATATGGATCCTGGTGACATTACTGATCATGACTGCAACACAGTGATGCTAATTCTTTTCGATGGCCTTTTCCTCTGAGCATTGCTGTAACCTGTTTATGCCAATCAGAGTGTCAAATGAGCAAAGGATGTATATTGTTGGCAGCTTATAAGCACTGTTCCTAAAGGAAAAAATCTACCCCACACACCAGAAATTAGATTTAGATAAAATAACTCCTCAGAATGAACAGGACATTCAGTATGGGGCATCATTAACCTCATGAAGCTGAGCTGGTTTCTATGAACCTTTAGCTGAAAAACTATAGAGTTGTTAGGAAGCTTTAAGGCTAAACTACTTATCTTAACCTTAGTTGCATAATAGCATTATGAATTCCACAACAGCGTTATTAAAACTGTTGTGCTCACAAGCCAGCAACATTTTTGGAAGGGATGTTTTATTCGGAGGAACCCAGAATATTCATAATTAATAACTAACCTTGATTTCCAGGCATTGAGGAGCAGAATGACTTTCACCAACCTTCAGCATCCTGCTCTGACTCTGTATAACTACATGGGCCCTTTTTATGCAAATACATCCTGCCTCTTGTACAGCTTCCCTTACAGGTGGAAGACTGTATGCCACAGAATCTGGCTCTGTCTTTTGTTTCAAAGACAATTTTATATGTAAGACCTTATCATACCATTCTCTACAAACAAACCAGATGCGGACATCAAAAGGCACTATGCTCGATGTGGTGCAGTCTCCCAGCCACAGTAATGCCCCAGCTACAGCTTACGTTAACATAGGCAAAGTCTCAAGCACAAAACACAGATGAGCTGACATTTTCCTTTTATACCTAAGATAAACAAATTATGTACATTAAATACACGTTCAGAGAGTGCCCATTACCGTTCCCCAGAGACCAAGCACATAAACCTATACAGTATAGTGTCTATAAATACTGTTATCCTCAATACAGTTAAAAATCAAATGCAGATCAGCATTTTCAGTTTTTGGATGAAAGACTTGGATGTCAATAAAATGCAAACAATAAGGTAGTTAATATCTGAACACATTTCTGTTTTTAACCTAAGTCCAAAATGCATATTTAAGTCTTACTGATTAAACTCCACTAAAGTATGCAAGGATACAATATGTATGTACAATAAAGGTGCATCCCCTCGTGTATGTTTTCTTGAACTCCAGCTAACAATGGAATAAGCTTTGCTTGTCTCTAAGGTACTTGTACCTCACCTCTTATTTATATCTCAATTCCCACTGTGCAGTCAGAAGCCTGATTTACATTTGCAACTTCTGCCAGTGTGCAGTCAAGAGAGGAGGACATATGGATCAGCAGAGGTATCAGCTCCTGAAGGATAAACCAAGAACAATAAGCAGGAGAGTGGTTTAAATAGCAAGAAAATGGCAGGTGGGTGGTTTATTGTTTGTGAGGGAGGATGGAGGAGACTGGTCATCAGTGGGAATTTGTCCTAAGTGGGTTATTTCATGGCGTGGATGCGAGAAGGTTCTTATTGACTACTATCCAAGAAATGCTAAAGGAGGATGAGGCTGTGAGGGACAATTTCACCAGTTGCAAGTTTTGTCATTATTTTGACTTTATCTCCGTCAAAGATGGTACTGGACAGCAAAGATGCACTTCTTGCAGCTGCCAGTTGTCTGAAGTTAAAACTCCGAAGGATGAAAGATGAAGGTACTCAGCAACTGCTCCTGCAGAGGACTCTGTCTTACTGATGTTCATGGCGTCAGCAGCCATGAAATAGACTTTTTTGCATAAGCAGAGCCTGAGGACAGCTACTCAATGGCAAAAGAAGTTACAGATTATTTGAAGGCAGGGGGATGAGGTTGCCACTCTCAACCATTTCTTCAGCATCAAAAATATTTAGAAGAAGTATAACACTCCAGACCTATCTAACATATCTGTGGAGCAGCTTTTTAGGTTTGGTGCTCCCCCCTAGAGGAAATAGACTGATAAGAGATTTGAGAAGATTCTCTTAATTAAACACTGGGATTATTTTGTTGTGTCCACAAGGCCAAAAGGCATCTTGGAAAAACTTTATTTATTCTGAGGAACCTGGGATAGTAATAATTAACCATCTTTGATTTCCAGGCAGTGAGAAGAATACAGATACTGTAGGCTTCTTTATCCTACCCCCAAAACACAGGCCATACCTGCTCTGGTCTCTCTCAGCTTTGCCTCACTACCCCTTTCTCACCTTTACAAGGGACCAGGCTGTGGTTTGACAGATTTATGTGTCATGCCTTCTGTATGCTAATGCTCTCTGTTCTTTTTACAACCCTCCTGCTACAGCCTGATGCGGACATCAGAGACATGGTTGCTTCAACTCAGACTCTGCATCTACAGAGCCCTAAACTGCCTTCCAAATCTGGTTGCTGAATAAACATTCTGAACTCACACCTCTGACCTCCAAGACAGTAAGTCTGAGAAATTTAAGCAAACCCCAAGACATTTGGTCTCCCAGTCTGATTCATCTCAGGAGAGCTCAGACACAGACATCACCTTTTTACCTAATCTCTTCACCTCCACAGGACACTGGAATATGAGGGGATGGAGAGACTGGCTCTGCCTTCCCTCTTGACCAGGACTTTCTCTGGGTATTTGCTCAAATGTTATATTTGATATATTAACCAACAGTTGTGTGAAAGGTCTAAAATAAAGTTTAAATGTTTTGGTAAAGCTAATAAACCTTCCTATTGTTTTTAAAATGCTTAAGCTCAGTTGTCACAGAAGAGACTGCTGTCATGTTCTGCCCAAGTTTTAAGTAAACCACTGTTAGGTATTTTTTTTAGTCAGATAGATATTGGATAGATACTTGTTGTATTAGAAATGTTTAGTGGAGACAGGATGTCTAGTTACTGTTTAAACGCTTAGTCATTGTCATGAGATTTTAGCAGGGTGTACATGGGCAAGGATAACTAGATAGAAAAGTTTGATTGTCAGCAGGCAGGATGATTATTGTTATTATTATGATATGTTTAGCCGTAATCTTAATCATAATATCGTCCTAGGCTTAATGTTCAGACATGTCCCTGAATGTCCTGTATGCTTTTAGATACACACCACATAATCAACACTCACACACACTGATTTTCTCCATGTTTTGAGTACTGCTACGGTCAGCTGTGAAGCTGGCATATCAGGTGACGCCACGGTTTGACGTGCCTATGTAGAATGGGGTTAGCCCAAACCAGATATAAGGCCTGTTGGGTTCGGGGTCTTTCATTCTTCATCTGCCTGCGCACAGTATTGGAGGTGGAAGATACCTGGACGTGTAATGTTAATTTTACCTGTGATCCTTTGAATAAACCAGCACGGTTTTTTTGTATCCACTTGGACCGCCTCGTCTCTCTGAGTTCCTGGTTAAGAGAACTGGGATAAAATAGCTTTCACCACCTAGCAATGTCTTGCGACTGGAGCAGGATGCTTTGTCTCCTGTACAGCCTTTACAAACAACATTTATATTACTGATCTCAACAGCTAAACTTTTTTAAGTAGTGCCAAAACATTAGTTTAGGAAATTAAGTGTTTTTGATGTCTCTATTTTATGTTTAACTGTGTTAATAGCAATTGATTGCTCATGTTTTTTTATCCAAAGTTAATCAGGTTTATTCACAAACAAATACTTCCTATTATGCTTGTTTAATATTTAAATGTAAACAAACAAAAATTAATTTTCTCAGTGAAATCGAAAACCCTACTTTCACTCCCAGAAACAGGGCGTGAATGTTTCCACAGTGCACCCCATCTCTTGCCCAACATCAGTTGGGATTGGCTCCAGCCCCCCCATGACCCTTGTCAGGATGGGCGGTATAGATAAATAGATAATGAATGCAGTCATCTCTGGTTTTAGCATGTTCGCTTTGATTAACACATGCTGGTGGATGGGAGGTTGTGGGCAGAACTGAAATGATAATTTTTCAGTAAGTTTATGATTGTTTAATAGGTATTGTTATTGTGCATATGGCAAGGAGTGTGAATATCTGAATTGAGCCCAACAAGACTCATCAGTACCCAAGGGTTCGGGCTGGGTTCAGACAGAAATTTAGAAATAATGTTCGGACACATAGGTCAAACTTTAGGATAGACAGTTGGAACACTCAAATGTCTTCTTTGTTTAATTATAAGGTGGAAAATACAAAAAAATGTACAAACTCAGCTGTGCAGGTCTTGGGTTCTTACATTAAGCTTGTTGGGCCCGGATCGAGTTCAGACACCACACTTGAGCACGGGTAAGGTTTAGACAGAAATATGTGGCCTGATCCATTCTTTAATATGGCTACAATAACAAGCACAGATATTGTCCACTCATATAATACGTTTTACTTCACTCTGAGTTTTGTCCATTTTCGGTCTGCTAGCTACGTCTATCTGTGGAACAAAAATCCACCTGCTAGCATAGTCCTGAAGGGATATAGGGTGTGGGGTGGCGTTATGTGGGCTAGTGCCTAATAAAAGTGGGCTGACCACACATCTCACTCTTGTTTTTGTTTTTGCATAATGGGCTGATCAAAAGAAAGGCTGCAATGCTATTTTACACATAGCTCAGTAAAAACAGATCATGTTATTAGTTGACTATGTAAGCCAGCTCTTAAATTTACCAGGACAAGAGCAAAACAAAGTATTATTCACACCATTTCACAGACATTTCTGTGAAAAAGAATGTTTACTAAAACTGAATCACAGAACACAGGAGTTTTATTAAAATAGGAGATAAAAACACAGGTGGCCTAATGTGTTTTGGCAACCCACACACTAAACACAGTGATGAAACTGGCCTATCGTACAAAACCCTGAATAAGGCACAAGACGGTGTTATTAAATATTTTGTGCCATCTTTTTTTAATTACATGCACATATTGTAGAATACTACCAGGATCCTATGAACTCCACAAACCTGACCTATTCCAATTTTTATGTAAATACCATATAATCTCATGGATTTTTATAGAAACTAAACTACTGTAAATTATGCAGTGCCGTGCCATCTGTCTCCCCCCCCCTTTTTTTCACTGTAATTAATACACACTCTAAAAACATGGTCCTTTCCATGACATTTACTAATAAATTAGCTCTTACAAACTCTGATCTGAGAAATGATTAGGAAAGTTAAGGACCTGAAGACTGCAGCGTCTGCCATGTTGCCTTAATGAGCTGCTAACTCTAGGAAAGTTCTTTTTTTTAATTTATTTTTTATAGGCTGATGGGGTGTTGTAGTGTGACACTGTGGCACCTGTTGTGGTGGCTCTTTTCACCATCAAAGTAAATTTTTATACATAATATTAGCAGACAAGGCTTGGTTATCAGCAACTTCAGCCAAAATGCCACAGTCTAAACACACTACAAAGCATAAGCATTTAGCTAGGAGGGAACCCTGGCTTGAACTAGAACTCGTGCGGCCAGACAGATGTGCTGCAGAGCCGAACGAAGGTGGAAGAAGAATGGACTGCAAGTTTCACTTCAAATCTTGAAGGACTGTTGGCACAATTATCAGAGGACTGTGGAAGAAGACAAGCGAGAGTATTTGTCCAGTATTGTTGTAGCTAATAGCCATGATTCACATGTGTTATATAAAAAATTCAGGACTGTTTTAAATCCCCCGCAGCCTGTCTGCCTGGAAGCAACGGTTGAACAATGCAATAAGTTTTTTTTGTTTTAATGAGAAGGCTGCTGCTATAAGGGCCCCTGTGGTAGGGTTAGTGCCCGGTCTATACTCCTTGTTTGGCTATTTTTGATGCTTTTGAGACGGTAACTGACTTTTTTTGGAGGGAGTGGTTGCCCAGGCTAAGCCATCTGGCTCCCCTCGAGATGTTGTTTCTCTGGCTCTATTTAAGGAAGTCTTCCCTTGTATTGGAAGAATGGTTTTGGATATTGTTAACAGTAGTTTGTCCTCTGGTATTGTCCCTGGTCATTTCAAGCATGCAGTTTTGCAACCTCTGCTCAAGAATCCAGGTCTGGATCAATCCATACTGAATAATTTCAGGCCTATTTCAAAGTTGCCTTTTATTTTGAAGACTTTGGAAAAAGTGCTCTATGCGCAGGTGAAGTCCTTCCTAGATAAGAATAACTTATTGGAGGTTTTTCAATCTGGTTTTAAACCTCTGCATAGTACAGAGTCAGCCTTATTGAAGGTTGTTAATGATATTTATTTGGCCAATGATGCGGGTGAATACGTGATTCTTGTCCTGTTGGACTTGACTGCCGCCTTTGACATGGTTGACCATGACATTTTAATA
>NW_018127991.1:1668112-1668878 GCF_001952655.1 Monopterus albus
TCCATGCGTTTGTTCCATCCCGCATGGATTCCTGTAATGTATTGTACTCTGGAGTCAGTCAATCGTGTCTTGCCCACCTCCAGAGGGTTCAGAATGCTGCCACTCGGTTATTGGTAGGGGGACATAAGAGGGACCACATAACTCCAGTTCTGGCATCTCTTCACTGGCTTCCTGTGTGTTTTACGGTTCATTTTAAAATTATTTTATTTATTTACAAGTCCTTAAATGGGCTGGCACCGTCTTATCTTGCGGAACTTTTACGTCCGTATAATCCATCGCGGTGCCTTAGATCAGCTGATCAGCTTCTTCTGGAGGCACTGAGGGCCAGGCGTAAAACTAGGGGGGATAGAGCCTTCGCTGTGGTGGATCCAAACCTGTGGAATGCTTTGCCTCTTTATATTAGGCAGGCCCCCCTCGTTGTCTATTTTTAAGTCATATTTGAAGACCTACTTGTATTCATTGGCGTTTGGCCAGGAATGAGACTGTCTGTAGTGTATGTTTTATTTTTATTTTTTTATGCTGTTATGATTTTAGACTTGTACGGTATGTTAAGCACTTTGGTCAGCTGTGGCTGTGGTAAAGCACCATATAAATAAAGTTGAGTTGAGAGCTTAGCTTAGCATAAAGTACAGGGGGGAAAGCTGCTGTAGTTTAGTAACATACAACATTTCTACATACAGTGGGTACGGAAAGTATTCAGACCCCCTTAAATTTTTCACTCTTTGTTATATTGCAGCCATATGCTAAAGTCATTTAAGTTCATTTT
>NW_018127991.1:1669769-1682046 GCF_001952655.1 Monopterus albus
CTATATTGGTGCTTTCAGTTACAGTGTCTTCAAACAGTCTAATACAGCGTAACCATGGTAACTGCCCTGGAGCAGCAGCTCCTCAAAAGCACACACCATGTAGTGAAGGCTATACATGGAGACTTTCCCCATAAGTACATAAGTGAACATACTATGACCAAGTGAAGGCCACACTTTTATTTCCAAAACAGTGTCATATTAAGATAAGAATTTCCAAACAGTGTTTTGTACTGCAATCATACAGGAACATTAATATTACATTCCATATAGTGATTAAAGATACTAGTGTTTTCTACAATACATATTCTTTTGTGCACAGTGAAGTGTTAATGCCTGAAGTTGCAATGTCTTACACAGTTAATATCTAACAGGTGCTTCTACTAAATACTGAGCAAAGGGTCTGAATACTTATGACCATGTGATATTTCAGTTTTTCTTTTTTAATAAATCTGCAAAAATGTCAAAAATTCTGTGTTTTTCTGTCAATATGGGGTGCTGTGTGTACATTAATGAGGAAAAAAATGAACTTAAATGATTTTAGCATATGGCTGCAATATAACAAAGAGTGAAAAATTTAAGGGGGTCTGAATACTTTCTGTACCCACTGTATAAGTATGTGTACAGACCAAACAAACAATATAAAACATGTAATTTAGTTAGCTTTAGAGATGCTGTTAGGTATTTATGAACTTGAACAACCAGGCTAGCTGTTTCCACCAGAATCTGGTCTTTAGGCTGCCAAAATTCTGGCTGGAATTCTATACAGGAATAGTTTGACATTTTGGCATTTTTTCTGTTTGTTTGTGTTTGTTTGCTTTTTGGCAGGGAAGAGTTACCAAGTAAGTGGGAGAGATTGCAGCCTGGAACATAACTTATTGTAAAACAGAAAATTGTGATTTTTTTTTTCACAATGTGTTTTTTGTACACATCAAGCAAATGAGATAATATTATTTAATGGATTTTAGCTGTGCTTGCAGGCAGATTAAATACATCCACACCTCTGCACAACCCTGTTGGAAGGATTTTGTGTGAATGCAGCCAAAACACACACTTCTGTCCGTTCTGAGGTAAGGTGCATCTTGTGTGCATGTGTGGAGCCCTGCCCTCAGACAAATATACAGACCTGAAACTGGATGCTACTGTAATTTCTATTTATAGCCTAAATATGTCAAACAAAATCAGAAAACAGCCTGTTTGTTTCTTTTTCAAATCGGCCGCAAAGTGTACGGATAAGCATCACACCTCTGGTCCTGGGATTCTAGCAGCTGTGTAAAATTAACACAGGAGCAGCAGTTTGCTGGCTTTTTTAAGCTCTGTGTAAATCAAAAAAGCTGCCCTGAAGGAGGGTGAAAATACCAGCAGTTTTCCATGACCTCTGTGTAAAAGGGGCTATAGTCTAGCTTTATCAATAAAATGTTTTTAGTCTACACAGTTGTCATATTAAATATTTGTGGTTTGACCAAGCCTAGGTTATATGATTTGAAAGGTAGCCCGGAGGATCATTACAATCCTCACACACATTATCTTACAATTTCTGTGCTTCAGTCAGTGTCGCCAACTAATTTCAATAGAAAGTAGGTAAAACCTGCTGGGAGAAGTCGCTAGATGTCATTAAAGACGCTTTGTATTTATTTGATGACATCATCACGTCTGTAATACATCCATGCCATTAAAACTTAATCAAGAAAATGAGTAAACAGAAGTAATAACATTCTAATTTTACTCTGTTATGTCTATATGAAAGAATAAAACACATAGGCTACAAGCAATTCACATTTATGCAATTATAGATAGACTATAATGTATGAATGCCCTGACTGTTTCTTCCACCTGCTGATTTATATATAAAAATATGAACCACTCAGTCAACATATATCAAACTGTGGGGAGATATCGCTAAGGATGAAACATCAGGAGCTCTGGTACACACATGCACAGCTCTTTCATGCCTCTGCCCTTGGCAGTGCAGTCAACTGAATGCTTCGTTTCTCTCCCCTCTCCCACCTCCCACTCTCAAGAGTAGAAGACAAGAGGGGTGTTCCTTTATTCAGCAAGACTGCAAGACCTCATGGGCCATCCTGATGACTCTCCTCTAGAGACAGTACTCTATCCTAAAAGTCACTAAATTTGTCACTAGTCACTGTTTAAAAAAAAAAGTTTAGAGTATCATGTTTATCATAAACAAGCTCAAATACTTAATAAAAACATCCAATTCAACACCACTCCAGGAGCTACTGCTAGCCATCTAAATCAAATCAAATTTTATTTGTGTAGCGCACAACAAAACTCATCTCAGGACACTTTGCAAAGTAAGGTCTAGACCTTACTGTTATCACTATTATTACAGAGGGAAAACCCAACAAATCCCACTTAAGAAAGCACTTGGTGACAGTGGGGAGAAAAAAATTCCCTTTAATAGAAGAAACCTCTGACAGACCCCGGCTCTTGGTGGGCGGCCTTCTGCCTCGACCGGTTGGGGTGAGTGGATAGAGGAGAGAGAGGAGAAGAAAAGCAACAAGACACAACAAACAATCAAACACTGGGCAGGTTGATGTGTCCGGTGACTGCATCAGAAACATAGCGCTCCAGGGCCAGGGCAACCTGCAGAAAGGTACAGGGAGAGAGAGAGGACACACTACGGGAGAGAGGAGACACAAAGTTAGTCATGTGTAATGGTGGCATATAGAAGCACAGGGAGAGAGGAAAGGAGAGGAGAGGGGAGGGGAGGAGAGAAACTCAGAGCATCATGGGGGCCCCCAGCAGCCTAGGCCTATAGCAACATAACTAAGGGAAGGCTCAGGGTCACCTGATCCAGCCCTAACTATAAGCTTTATCAAAAAGGAAAGTCTTAAGTCTAGTCTTAAAGGTAGAGAGGGTGTCCACCTCCTGAAATGAGACTGGGAGTTGGTTCTATAGGAGAGGAGCTTGATAGCTAAAGGGTCTGCCTCCCATTCTACCTCTGTAGACTCTAGGAACAACAAGTAGAAGGATTTTAAATTCTATTCTGGATTTTACAGGGAGCCAGTTGAGAGAAGCTAATATGGGAGAGATATGATCTCTCTTGCTAGTTCCTGTCAGTACTCTGGCTGCAGCATTTGGATTAACTGGAGGCTAAACCATACTATGGACAGGGAATCACCACTTCCTTCACAATGAAGCCAAAAGAGTATGAATAAACCAGCTTTCATCATGCTTTTTTTGCAGCCAGGTTCTGCAAAGTAGTAACCAGAAGTGGAATGACAGCATCGGACCACCAATCAAAGCTGTCAAATCAACCGAAATACATTCATCATCAAATATCTTATTAAAAACTAAATTACCAGAAAAAACTGAAAGCGTCTAGTATCTTCAGATAACCTTACTACTAACAAAGTAGTCACTGTTCACCATGGCTTTGTCCTTCATCTCAGAAAAATATTTGTTTATGAAGTTGAGGGAAAATGAGGTTTATTAAACATGCCCCAAGAGTTTGTTCATGTGAGGCATAATGATTATTATCCTTTGCTAGTATATGAGATGTGTGATAGCCAGTATCTCTCTTCATCACTACTTTGCAGAGACATACTAATACAATGATGACTATATCAGAGGAGAACAGCAAGGCTGTCCTGGCTGCTGTTCTGGGGCTCCCCCATATACCTTGGCAACCTTGATGACCAGCCTGGAGAGTCCTGGTGTGTAGAGAACACCAGAAAGATGATTTTCTGATCTATCTCTGTCCAATCCAGTGCAGAAAGCTGTGCCTTTCCACCAAGAGGTAAAGACTCATTCAATATACCCCAGTATAAAGATATTCAGATACAAGAACAAAAGGTGGCTACACAAAAGATGAATGGTCATAGGTCAAAGTAGGCTATGTTATACATTTGTTCTTACCTATTCACTGACATACAATGGGAGAGAAACACATTTATTGACAGAGTGAACACCAGCCAGTCTTTCAAGACATTCTTTCCATTCTATTCATACAGTTTTCATATGTTGTCTTGAGAGGTGTCTTTTAAGTTCTCTAAATGTCAATACCTTTGACTTGTGGTATACTTGACTTTTAATGGCATATGCACAGTCCATCATACTCACTGCCAGTGCTTCATGTCCCATTTGTTTGGTGTGAGGTACTTGATGAGGAAAATTACAACCCACCGAATTAAGTTATCTTGATAATGGTCGAGAAAGATTTTTATGACATGGATCTGTATAACTGTTAACCTATCACATCAAAGTTGAATGAAGTAATTGCAGATTATTATTCTGCAGCTGTAAATATTGTTCAAACTAGAGGTGTCCTGATCCGAACTACGTATCAGTATCAGCACCGATCTTGTCATTTTTCACAGGATCAGTATTGGCCAGAATAGAGCCGATCCATTTCATATTTAGAACTACAGTCCTGTATTTGAGCAGACGTGGGTCACACAGCTGATAAGCTGCTTTATTAATTAGTCCAGATGTCTACACTGCCTGCATGTGGGCTGGCAGGTAGCCCTGACGTGAAGCCTATTTTCAGCTTCAAGTAAAATATTTTGGAGTTATGCACATTAAACACTCCACAGAATCCACCAAAACAATGAAAAGCTCACTAGTTCCAGCATTTATAGTGAAAGTAAAATTTATCTCGTTTCTTAAATCCAATCTGTATTTGGTGTACAATGAAATGAAAATTACACATGGGAGGTAGTATATCACTTATACATACAAAGTACAGTATGTTATGAAAATCATTGTTTAATTTGGTGGGTAACAAAAATGCCTGACCAGTAATTTTTTTCACCTAATAGTCACTTTGGCTGGTAGACCATAAAGCTGAATTTGTGCCCTGTAGAAATAGCTTAACGTAGGCCTACTAGCCAGAAGCATTCTACTATGGATTTCACTTTCTCCTGTACATTCATGCTAGCAAAGCCAGTTTTCTCAGTCTTCTCAAATTAGTCATGGCTACTTGGCAGAGTGTCTATGGCATATTAGAATAATAACAGTCAGCATGGAGACTATTGGTAATGCATTTTGTAATGTTTTGTCTTCTGCCACACCTGCTCATATCCAGAGACCATCAAACATCTTCACAAGGTTCAAAATGGAAGCTGATGCAACTCAAAACCGAGGGCAAAATCTTCAGTCTGACTTTGTGGCATCCTCCCAGTTACTCTTTCATTAATATCATGTTAATAATTTAAGCTTATACAATTTATATTTTTGAACCAGGGCCTACAGTATTTGGATCAAGTAGCTTCTGAAAAATATGATGTGAAAGGAAGATTGTTTCAAGCTGTTATTTCAATGTGTCAGATAGCACATTTAACCATCATTTATTGCAGGGCGTCCCTGGTAGGCTAGTGGTTAAGGCGCAGCACTCTATATGTCTGATATTGTACATGGATATAATGTATAGGTTCTGACCTATAATCCCTTGAAATTAAGGCCATCAGTACTTCAGTATTCGTTTTTGGGGAGGTAATCAGTTTTCCGTTTTAGTATTTGAATATTCGAGACAGCAAGAAATTTCAGTGCAGTCTGAGTTTGATGATGAAGATGAAAATAAGCCTATGCATTACTTGGATAGGCAGCCTAGATCTAAATGGTTACTTTCTTGCCTGAAAAATATCAAAAAGGTAAAATAATATAACAATCCTAGGATGGAATATTCACAGATTCAGAGTTCCCAGATCAATAAATCACAAGTGAAATGTTGTTAAAACACAAAATACACCTCTTTACTGTAGTAAGGCAGACCATTTTCATCATAACAAACCATTTTGATCAAATATTGTATGTGCAGCTGGCTGTGAGACAGTTGCACAGGGACCATTAAGTACAACACTGAAAAGAGGTACTACAATAATATGAAATAGCTTTACTCTTAGAGACATATTTATCCAAACTAAGTGTTGCGGTATAACCAACAGAAGATCAGTGAAGCATTAAGTGATTTTGGTGACACTAGGCTACCCTAAGAGTGAATCATTATGTAGTATCTCTTTTCCAGTGTTACACATTGTTCATTGTCATGGGTATGTCTGAATGACAGAAGTCTTTAACAGCCTGATCAAGCAGCAGTGTTACATGTCCTTTGTTTGAAAATGGCTGTGTTGCAGCACATAATGACTCACAGAAGCTGTATAAAAACAGTACTTTACTGTATTATGTTTACAATAAAATTCCTGTATATTGCTTACTATAAATTTAGGGCAATTAGGTGCCAGAAATTTCCTGTGAAAATACAATAAATTTTTAACAGTGTATGAATGAATGGACTGGTTTCAGCTCTAGGTTACTGAGTGGCTTAATTAGAATGACAAACTTTGTGTTAGTTTTTACCTTTTTCACCCATCTGCAGTTTCCAAAGCCCAAATGGAAACAGCAGCCCTCA
Organism: Monopterus albus; assembly: GCF_001952655.1. NCBI lineage: Eukaryota > Metazoa > Chordata > Actinopteri > Synbranchiformes > Synbranchidae > Monopterus > Monopterus albus. The sequence continues at coordinate 1,676,137 of NW_018127991.1, forward strand.
GATCTCTCTTACCGCTAATCTGTCTGGCCCCTAGCAGAGAATCCAAAGCTATTTCCCAGCTCCAGCCAGTGGTTTCTTGCCACTGATAGGGATCTATTCTCCCCAGGGGTGAGAGCCAAGGGCTGTCCAATTGGCTGCCACTGCTTTCCATGGTCAAACTGATTTCCTCCTGGCTGCTGGGATCTGCTCTTTGGCTCAAATCCAATTGCACTGGAAGGAGAGGTCATTTTTTAGTCGCTGCTGAGCAAAGTAAACAAAAATTGGTGGATTTGGATTGGCATTCGCTCTGTGCCAAGAGGGAGTATAGTAACAGGCAGACATTAAAAGCACAGTAACAAACTGTGAGCTGTGTCTTTTGAGGGAGAGAGATGAAATGGGGAGTACATTTGTGGATAACTGAGAGCAAAGCCGAGTGGTTGTTTTTCACCGCCTCCCCGGTGGCTGCTGTCTTTGTTTCCCTGTAAAACAATCACCAGAAAACAACAGACAGAAAGGGAGAGAGGAAAGCCAAATGACAAACTATTTTAAAAGAGTGTGCAGAAAAACAGCATGTGTCAGAGGCAGAGTGGGAGTACTGCGTGCATGTTCATTTATGCACATCAAGGGTGTCTGAGCCAGTCTTATTGATTGTTTAAAGAGGGATGGAAGGGGTTTGTGTCGCAGAGATCAATGGTAAGACAGTTTGGACAGCCTCGAAACTTTTCAAAATATCAGACCGCACAGAAACAAGTTCTGTTTTGAACGCACAGTGGGCATCGGTACAGTTTGACTCAGAGTTAGTTTTATTTGATGCTTGCCTTTAAGGGGCCAAGAGACATTTCTTGTTTTGATACAAAATCATTTTTTTAAGAGAAAGCTGATTTTTGGACCATTTATCATAAGACAAACTCAGATGGATTTATTAACATCTCTGCTCTTCAGAAACATAATTTAAAAATTCCTTCTGAAGCCAAGAAAAGTCATTTGGTGAAGATTTTTTTTTTCTTACATAAGCTTACCAATCACGGACCTGATTATACAGTATCGCTCATATCAGACATGGATAACATTTGCAAAGCCAGATTTATTTAAAGACAGAACTGCAATGATAAGATTTCCTTTCAGAATGAAAATTGATTGAAAAAGTACATTAACCCCCCAATATTCTGCTACACATCAAAAACTCTGCTGTGCTTAATAACAATAATACCCATATCACTACACCATGCTTCATTTGCATAGCAAAAACCAATCAGATTGTCCAAAAATCATACAAGATAATATCTAAGGTATTTATAGAATGGACAGTGGGGCAGATGTGTGTTGATTAGAGGTAGAGAAGATTATAGAAGATTATCAGGTATTAACAGTGTGGAGCTGCCCTGCCTCAGCTTTTACAGCCAGCAAATAAGAAACAAGGTTTAGTTGGTCATGGCTGAAATAACATGGCTGTGATACCACAACAGTATGGTGGGTCATAAGCACAAGTAGATGGTAAATTTGCTCTGCAGCTGTTAAACTGAGCACACACCAAATTTAGACCTGAATCAGTCACACCGGACTACATTTAGAGTTGGGCTGAATTTGGGCCTGATCAGTTGTTGTTTGGCGTACAGTGTGAGCAGGGTTCTGACACCCATTTTATGACCCAAACGAGCAACAATCTGCCTCCCAGCTGCTCAGATAGATTTCTGGCATGTCACAAATCTGGTCAACTGTGTTGCACTGAACTAACTTCGGACTGTGGATCTGCACTTGGGTGAGTACAAAGACGACAACATAACAACATGGTGCAGACCAGAGCTCACATTCTGTGGACAGAATCAGAATAAAATGAGGCCATAGACTGCATATATTTATATACTGTATACAGATGAGGCTAATTGAGCTCTGGCAGTGCTACACTGTACAATGTGTCTTCAACGTTGTCATGATCTGCAGCAACAGGAGAAATACTGACAGCTGATTACCGCCGTTCATCAGCTGTACAAAGTAAAATGACTAAAGGTAAACACAGGATTCTTTTTAACCATCCAGTGTAAGCACCCACGTCATGCCCGACTGAGTGAACGTACAGTGTGAGCAGTGAAATCGTAGATTCTGGCCATGTGGTTCAGGTGATTTGAACGTATAGTATAAGTTAACCCATTTTATATGATCAATAAAAGTCATGTCTGCTCTACTTAACGTTTCCATAAATATGTAACCATCTGCTAACATGTTAGCCATATCAGCTTTAATATATATTGTTGTATTGTATCTTTTATGCACCTTTATATAGCCAAAAAAGTGAGGAATGTGGAAGATAGTTATTTGCAGGAATGGTCCACTAAACATTTTTTTTGAGTATCAAATAAATACAAAGTGGACCGGGGGCCATATGTCAAGCATTCAATAGTGAAATACAGAACTTCAGTGGGGTAGGGAGTGGTGGAGTAGAGATGGGTTCAGGACATGTTCAGCTTAGCACTACAGTATGACTGAAAGGGGAAACTGTTGCCAAACATTTTATTCACTACGATGCTCAGGCTCATATTCATCACTTTGGCTGTGACACCGCAGCTTGACAAACAACATGGCTAATTTATAGGCATCAGAAAATGACCCACTGACTAATGCATCAGAACTGAAGTTGTCAGGAGGTTATAAATATCTGGCATCTGCCGCGACTGTGCTCAATGTCAATAAAGTATTGAAATGAAACACAACACAGGTTCGTAAAAGTGCTGTACAGATTTATGCTCCAGTGTGAGCATTAGAGTGAACACCACTTAACTTATTTCATTTAGTTTTTACAAACTGACAGGCATCAGAACTCACAGGAGAGTGACAGGCCGGCAGACCTCCAGGCAATAACAGGATGGATATGGCGGCGTGGGGGGTGGGACTGATGATGCATCTTTTATGGCATTGCTTTACTCCTCCATTTACTCTTCCTTGTTTTGTGTATGTGTTTTTTTCTCTTCATCTCCTTTCTTCCTCCTTTACTGTTTGCTGTTTGTTTTTGAGTGCTTTCCCTTGGGGATCACCTGAGTAAATGCCTATGCAAGCGTGACAAGCACTTAAGGGGCAGTGGAGTGTGTGTGGATAGGAAAATCACACACACATATACATGCCACCTGAGGATTTTATAAGTGGGCTGTCATGCAACAGTCATCCTGGTTGGTTTCAAATCCATGATGCATCATGAGATGATACAGTAGATTTTATCTACCACAGATTACCTCTGACCTTTCTGAATCCTCCATACTATTGTTCTCCATATTGTTGTTCTCTCTGTTTGGGTATCCCTCTGTTTTCTTTTTAATGAAACTTTCATTCTCACACAGAATTAGAGAGCCTGGTAGTCCACCAATGTCCAATTGGAGGAGACCATTGTTCATTTCCTGATCTGTCACATATGGCCTTCAAAGTGTGTTAGGCCCATCATTGTCACTGTATATGTCTCTATTGAGTGATGCTTGAACTTCTTTGTATATTTTAATGTAGGTATAATTTAACTGAAGTATTGTATTGAAATTCGAATTGGATTATATTAAATAATTATATAAAACACTGTAGATTTAATAATCATTAATAAAAAGTATAAATAATCTGGTTATAATCATAGATTATTTGGCACACAATAACAACAAACAATCAAACACTGGGCAGGTTGATGTGGCCGATGACTGTTCATCAGAAATGTAAAACTCCAGAGCCAGGGCAACCTGCAGAAAGGTAGAGGGAGAGAGAGAGAGGACACACTATGGGAGAGAGGAGACACACAGTTAGTGAAGTTTAATGGTGGCATATAGGTGAGAGAGAGGAGAGGAGAAGAGAGGAGAGGAACTCAGAGCATCGTGCCCCCCCTCCCAGCAGCCTAGGCCTATGGCAGCATAACTAAGAGGCCCTAACTATAAGCTTTATCAAAAAGCTTTAGGGAGCGATGCTGCGAGCTCTACCACGGGGCGTGCTGCCTCTGTTTCACTGCCTTCTTTTTCAGAGGGGCAACAATATCAAGTGTATTACACAGGGAGACTGCAGTACTATCAACAAGATTATTGACTTGCGTGGGAGTAAAGTTAAGGTGGCCTCCCTCCATTGTGTTGGCAAATGGCACTGAAGTAAATAATGATGGAATTATTTTCTTAAACCTGGTAACAGCATTGTCAGATAGACATCTGCTGTAGTGGAATTGTTTCCCACATAGAGTATAATCCATTAATGGAAATTCAAAAGTTATTAGAAAATGGTCAGACAGAAGAGGGTTTTGGGGAAAAACTATTAAGTGTTCAGTTTCGATGCCATATGTCAGAACAAGATCAAGAGTGTGATTAAAACAGTGAGTGGGTTTATTTACAGTTTGAGAGAAGCCAACTGAGTCTAATAATGAACAGAATGCATTGTTGAGGCTGTCATTGTCGGCATCTACATGAATATTAAAGTCACCTACTATGATTATTTTATCTGTACTAAGCACTAAATCAGACGAAGTCTGAGAATTCTGTTAAAAACGATAAGCAGCAGGTGCACACTATACAATAACAAATAGAACTGCTTTTGAGTTTTCCATTTGGGTTAGTATGTCACGTAAACTCTCCAAATCATAAACATACATTTTGCTTTATGCTTGCCTTTACAGGAACATCTTGAAGAAATTATATGAAAAGCACAATGAGGCATTTGGAGTGAGGAGATGCGCAAGTAATGTGTTAGCTGGAATGTTATCATTCTCAAAACTGTGTAATGTAAACATTTTTAGTAATTGTCAGGATGGATCAATGGAAAGTGCAATATGTAACAACAGAATATTTGTTTCACTAGCAAAGACCTGCCTTCAGTATGAAAGAAACTGGTGTTTGGTGTAACACAAACTGTGGTGTGGGCAAAAAGGGTTTGGGGATCCTCGCTGCTCTCAGGCACCAGCAGACCCTCTGCAGAAAGGGGAAAGAGAAGAGGGAAAAACATAGAAAAGATGGAAGAGAGGGTGGGCTATGAAAAAACAAAATGGAGGTGAGTTCTCTTTGGTTCTTTATATATATTAATGAAAGAAATGGGAGTGACTGATGAACCTTTCTAAATTTGCAGGAGGCAGAGGAGCCTGGAGTTGAATTGGATTCTGAGAAACTCCAAAGACGCTGCAGGCCCTTCGGTCTTCTTGTCTGTGAGGGGAAGTCCGAGATATCTAAAGTCAGCTTTGAGAGATAGGAGAGGCTATGCTGGGGGAGAGGATGGGGGGACATGAGGAGGAAGTCATCCAGCAGATGAATGAGATGTTGAATGCTGTAGTTCTTCTGTAAAATCCAGCACAGGGCTTCTGCAAATGTGTCAAAGAGTTTTAGTCTACTCTTGCAGCCAAAGGTGAGCTGGATGGCAAAATAAAACAAACGATGCCAGCAGACTAATGCAGGGGGTACAGATGCCATGGGGAGTGGAGAGGTCAGTAATAATGCACTTTTTTCTGGAATGCTAAATATAAAAGGGCCGATCATGAAACCATCTGAGACTTCATTGAACAGCAGGCAGTCAACTCTCTCAGGCTCCCTGTTAGCAGACAGCAAGTTATGGCAAATGTAAGAATCGAGGAGAACAGAGATAAGGCCTGGATAAAAGCCATGTGTAAAATCATTGAAAGGAAATCAATGGCTTATTGGGGTGGTCACAAAGTGCACATTTGTGGGCGGGAATACTGACAGGAGTAGAAATGCCTAGGAGAGCCAGCAATGACCAGAAGCCACGGGAGTGAAGTAAGAAACTCTGGGAAGTGACGGTCTCAGTGCTGTCTAGTGGCTGTGGCTCATGAGGTAGGGCAGTCGTCTCCTGACCAGCAAGTTGGTGGTTCAACTCCCGGTCTCCCCACATGCCTAAGCGTCCCTGAGCAAGACACTGAACCCCGAATTGCTCCCGGTGGCTTGGCTGGTGGCCGGTGGCTGGACGCCTCGAGGCATA